>NC_064418.1:30360000-30655000 GCF_023375975.1 Astyanax mexicanus
GTGTCTATTTCTCCTTTGTAGTCTGTTGGAGATGAGCACTTTTCTGTTGTAACTGAGTAGTACTGTGCATTGTTTGTTTATGGAGTAAATAAATATTAGGTGATTGTAGTCATTGTACAAGCAGTACTATAGCCCCCAGTCTAGCATCCATTTAGCAACACAATAGCAACCACACGAGGTACCATATTGACCAGCATGGAACCACTTAGCAGCATCATAGCTCTTACAAGCACTGGATGTTAATCTACACAGATTTCTCTCCTGAAAACTGGTTATTTGGGTAAGTAACGTGCTTCCATTTATTTACAGTAAGCTTAAGTTTTGAGATTTCCACTAAGGCTGGGAGCAGCAGCAGCATTAGCATTAGCAGCTAACAGCGCTACACTGAGGGACCCTGTTAAGCTGAGTGTTCTGGTAAGCCAGGGCGATATATCAGCTAGCTGTTTGTCCTACATATCTTGTTTTAACACAGTAAATGTGCCTGTGACTACAGGCTGATAATGCTCACTTCTGAACAGGAAAAGAGCTAGTGCTGTGGTTTGCAGCTAATGTTAATGCTGCTCCAGCAGTGCTAGCCATGGTTAGCATCAGGCTACAGGCTGATAGACTCCCCTAAACGACAAAAGAGCTTGTACTTAGCGCGGTTAGCGGCTAATGCTGATACTGCTCCAGCCTCGGAGCTGGAAAAACTTCACTAAAAATTATTTTGTAACTCTGCAATACAGCGGAGTGGCTTTACTGCTCCTTACAACCTGACTGGTAAAACTCATACATAAGGTGAACCGGATTATTAGGCGCATTTTTGGAAAAATTACAATGTTTTTGACAAAGCTACAGGTCTGTAAGAATAGGTTTAAGCTTGTATACAGTATTTTTGTGAATTGTAATCTTTTTTAAAAGTACATTTAATATGAATCAAAGTTCCTCCCACAGCAGAGTCTATATTCACATTGATTTGGCCACAGTTCAGCGTGGTTAGCATTCATTAGCTCATTGTATTATAAGTATATGGAAAAGTGTGATATGTGGGTGTGCACTGTTGCAGAAATATGATGACAGTAACACTGTAAAATTTGGTTCACCAGAATGATGCAAACATGCTCACACCTCAAACCACTAATCATGAGCAATTTGTTAGTGGAGCAAATTGCTTTTTCCTCTTTCTCTGAATTGCTTGATTGACTGTTTGCTTGAATATCTGAAAGAATATATTGACAAACCACTGTAATTATATCATTAGACATATATTATATTATTGTGTTGATATTATATATTTTTCCTCATTAAATGCTTGTGTTCATTGTTGTGTGGTTATAATGAGTTACACCCTACCGCAGTGATGAGCAATCCACTGTAAACTGCTCGTCCTCATGGTGCTGCATCCTGAAGCTGACAGTGTTGTGATTGATCTCATCATTTCTCATCATCATCTTCTTCATCTTTCTCTTGTCTTTCAGAGAACTACACGGTCAGTGGTCCAGAGGGTAAGACGGACTCGGTGGCGGCGCTGCAGCCGCAGGCCTCGCTCACGTCCATCCACAGCAGCTCTCCGGGGCCCAAGCGCTCCGGGAACACACTGAAGAAGTGGCTCACCAGCCCGGTCCGCCGCCTCAGCCACGGCAGCAACGTCAAAAAGCTGCCCAGCAAGCAGAAGCAGAAGAGAGACGGACGCAAGAGCATCGACCTGGGTCCACCCGAGACGCAGGACGACGGCCTGGAAGAGGTAATGGAGCTGATGCAGCCAAAGTGTTCCTTAATATCGTAATAGGCTTGATCTTCTGGATTTTCACTCACGTTAAAGACCCTGATGGGTAGATTATTGTATTTTCAGCTTGCTGGGTTTCAGCAGTAGGGCTGCAGCTATGATTATTTTGGAAGCTTGATATGTAATGTTTTATTTGATTTCATTTTAAATCAGTGAGGCCATGGCAGAAATAATCAGTTAATAATCATTGTGATCACAGACACTTTTTTTTTTTTTTTTACTTTCAGTAATCTAGAAACTAGAGCTTATTTATTATATATCATATATAAACGTAGGCCTATGTCACACACAATTTTCTTAAGCGCAACCTTACAGGGCCCGAGGAACGTAGTGGAAAAAAACGACAAAACCTGGCCGAATATCAGGTAGGGCATTGGGTCAGGCTCAGGATTTGGCAGACAATATAAACTCTACTAGAAACGCCATAGCTCTTAGAAATTCCCCCACCTTCTTTTTTCTGCTCCCTGATTGCTTTTGCTTTCTTTGTTTTTCCTCACCACATGAGGGCTGTTGACAGATGACAGTGGAGTTTTGATTGTTCATCATGATTTTAACACATCCATACATACACGCACACAAAAAAGAACAGGCTATGAATGACACAGTTTACACAACATTGCAATCCATATTTTTGAGCTGTGTGTGAACCACACAAATACTACATGTGTGTTTCCTCATTTTAAAACTCAGTGTGCATTTATTTGTGCAAAAACAATTAAAACTGTGTAAAAAAGTCTACTAGTGTATCTCAAAAAGTTAGAATATCAGTATTTCAGTTATTCAGTTAAAAATTTAAAACTCATATATTATATAGATGTATGTTTTTGTTATATTTTGTATCTTTTGTTGATGATTATGGCTTACACCCAATAAAAACCCAAAGATCAGTATCTCAGAAAAAAAATATATTGTATGAGACCAACTTTTGGCAGTGTGGGCAGTGTGCCAAGTCCTGCTGGAAAATGAAATCCACCTCCCTTTAAAAGTAGAGCAGAGGGAAGCATGAATTGCTGTAAGATCTGGAAAAAACACTGACTTTGAACTTTGGACTGGTCCCTTTATTTTTAAATGAAATTTAAAATTTACTGATGGTCAGTACAGTGTTTTCCCAGAAAATCTTACAGCACTTTGTGCTTCCCTCTGCTGACAAATTTTACGAAGATGCAGATTTCATTTTCCAGCAGGACTTGGCACACTGCCCACACTGGCAAAAGTACCAATTGGTCAAACTATTCTATGGCTGTAAGCCATAATCATCAACAATAAAACAAATAAATGCTTAAAATAGATCACGCT
Organism: Astyanax mexicanus; assembly: GCF_023375975.1. NCBI lineage: Eukaryota > Metazoa > Chordata > Actinopteri > Characiformes > Acestrorhamphidae > Astyanax > Astyanax mexicanus. Next base: position 30,363,062 of record NC_064418.1, read on the forward strand.
GTGTGTAATACATCTATAAAATATGAGTTTTACATTTTGAACTGAATTACTGAAATAAAGTAAGTTTTCAATGATATTCAAATTTTTTGAGATGCACTAGCGTATAAGGCTGTCACATTTTTATTAATTTATGTTTAATAATTGGTATTGTAAGTGTCTCTGCTGGTGTATGCATGTAGTTCTGGAGGCTAAATGTGTGATGTATCTTTAGTTTCTAAGAAGTGCACATGGTTGTTGGTGACTCCCGTTTTTAACGTCAGAGGATTTCTTTCATTCACCATCCCTGTTCTTTTTTACGCAATCAGCTCTTCATGTAGAAAAGTGTCTCCCTTGTTCTCTGTGATGTGTGAGCGCGTTATTATGGGTCTGCCACGGCTGGAGCAGCAGCGGCAGCAGCAGCAGTAAGCCAGATGATTTGGGGCAGATAGGACAGTGTGCATTAGCCAGGCCCTTTAGGCCTGTGTGATGTGCACTGTGAGGATACAATGAGTCTCTGTAGTGGCAGGGCAGGAGCTGCGGACCCCGACACAATGACCCACATTAACCCTGACCTGCTTCCCCTATTGAGCTGCGAGCAGTAGAAACGCTGAAGGAGAAGAAATTGTGGAATTGAATCCCTTGCTTCCAGTAAAGTCAGCGTGCTAAGGCATGTTTGGCATCCAAATATTGCTTGTTTAGTTTTGCACTGCTGCTGAAGGAGTGTTCTGAAGTGTACATATTAAACAATACGCCTGTTTAAGTGTTTAAGGAACCTCGAGTTCAGCTTATAGTACATTCAGCCATGAAAGGAAGGTCATATTACTGCAGGGTCTTCCCACATAGTGTTTATAACAGCGCATGTTGGCATGAGCATGATATAAAGATGATAGCCTAGAAACTTTACAGTTAATCATTGTTTGGTTACCAGTTTGCACGTGATGTCCTTGTGATGATCTATTATCCAAGATTGGTAATCTCTAGTGTCATCAGTATAAATAGTATCTTATAATGTGCAACGCCTGAGAAATAGAACACATATCGAGCAAAAATAAACTGAGAACTGAATGTTTTTGGGAGACATTGGTTGTTTAGGTATTCAAATGCCATATTGTTGTGTTGACACGTGTATAAAGTCTTGCATTTTGTTGTAATGTAGCACTGGGTTGATTGTAAAATTCTATGAATGCAAAGGCTATTCTTAAGGTCTGTTCCAACGAATGAATGCATCAGACACATGCATCCAAATAGCAAATGGCAAAAAAACTGTTGTTAGTTGAGAAATGCTGAAATACTCATTTATTTTAGGTCAAATTATAGATAATGTTCAGTGTTGAATAAATATTTCTTATTTGGAGTTTTGTAATTGTGATGATAAAACTACAGGTGCATTTAAAAAAAAAAATAAATAATTTAGAAGTTCATTTCAAAATGTTATTGGAAGTCAAATTAGATTATATAAGAGCAATTGGTACTTTTGGCAGTGTGCCAAGTCCTGCTGAAAAATGAAATTCCCATCTCTATAAAAGATGACATGTCTCTCTAAACCATCATTGATTGTGGAAACTTCACACTAGACCTCAAGCAGTTTGGACTGTGTGTCTCTCCACTCTTCCTCCAGACTCTGATCCCTTGATTTCCAAATGAAATGCAAAATTTGGAGAGACATGTCATCTGCTGGTGTTGGTTTACTGTTTTATGTCAAGTCCAAAGTCAATGCAGTGTTTTTCTGGAAAATCTTAAAACACTTCATGCTTCCTTTTTCTGACAACTTTTAAAGAGATGCGGAAATTTCATTTTCCAGCAGGACTTGGCACACTGCCAAACATACCAATTGGTCTTATTTATTAATATAATTTTCTGAGACACTGATTTTTGAGTTTTCATTGGCTATAAGCCATCATTTTCAACAATAAACATAATACATGCTTGAAATAGATCACTCTGTGTGTACTACATATATATATATATATATATATATATACCAGTCACATAAAGTGACCAGGTGTAAACAGGTTCCTTGTAGTTTCAGTGTAAAACAAATCTGAAATACAGAATATATCTCTGCTGATTAACTACACTTGGTTAATGGATGGCTTTAGCTACTAAAGAACCCAATCAAATAAAACCAACATGCCTCGGTTTAGATTTTAAGTTTTAACACCTGCGCTTGTAACACATTGCTCATGTTCTTTATCCTACAGAGGGAAAGGAAAGCTGGAACGCTCTCCAAGTCATCAGGAATGCAAAGCGGAGGAGAGGAAGAGCCAGAGGATGAGTCTCACACTCCTCTACCTCCACCCATGGAGATCATTAAAGACCCTTCCGCACAGGAGGAGAAGGTATTACTTTTTTTTTCTTCATACAAATGTCATGCACTGGGAGTACAGTAGTTAGTACTGGGATTTTTTTAGGCTACAGAGGAGCTTATTGTCTAGTGAATAGGTTCTGTCTTGGTAGATCAGAGACAGCAGGACTAATAAGCTGCTCTTTATATACAATACTTCAGTCACTCAGAAATGTCACTCACTACAGGTTCATAAAAAGAACACACACACACAGAGCTAAAAGATCCAGCTGTCCTTCACCGGGAGTTAACCGCACAGTGTAAATGTAGCACTTCATTTGTGGTTTGAACACACACGCACGCACACACACACACACACACACACAATGTTGAAATATTGAAATGGCTGTAATAATGCCGGGAGCCTCCCTGACTTCCAATCTCCTGACCACAAAAACACTCTATTACATAGTTCACACACATTCTCTATAATATATTACTCTGGGAAGTTGCGAAACACACACACACACGCCCTTGCCTATGTGGTCTGACGTGTTTGGGTGTCATTTTTCCGCAGAAAAATGAGTTTTCCCTTTTGTTCCTGTTTGTATGTAAATTGACTGCTCATATCAGCATTGTGCAATGCTGATCTGCCCCCGTCTGTTGTTGTGTGTTGGAGATAAAGCACTGGAACCTGATCTGCCCCATGCAACACTTGTGTTGTCACCTAGACACACAAGCTGCTCTCCTGGAAACGTCTTTTCTCCTGACAAAATATCTCTGATTCTTTCAGCTTCTTTTAGAATCTGTTTATACCTGTAGTTTGATCTGGAATTCTGGTTTATTTAGTGTTTACATTGACATATTTGAAATTTAATCAAAAGATCTGAATACTTGTTATGTGGACTAACTCTTTATTTTCAAAATGCACAGAAAAGAAGACTGTAGTATAATTCTACTATAAAATCTATATAGCAAATCAATCTAAATAACTAATATATATATATATATATATATATATATATATATATATATATATATTTTTCCTTCCATTCCATTGGAAGCCTATGTTAAATATTTTATATAGACCTTTTTATTTCATAAATCATCCCTGAACAAAAAAAACATGATTAGAAAGTGTTTTAATTACATTAAATTAATAAAAAAAATAGCTGTTACTTTGCCTCAATGGCTCTAGTACTGATCTACTGTTTTTACAGTGTTTTTGCAGTGAGCAGGGCCAAGTTACTGTTTTATTGGTTTATAAATACGTTCATTGGCTGGTTCATGGTCTATTTTGATGGGCTACAGCTCTCAGATAGTGTTATGGGTAACAAAACTAAGAGATTAAAAATAAAGATATTTTGTAATACATGATGTCCATTGTAATGAATGCAGGGTGTGAAAGGGTTAAAGTTCCAAATATTTGGGCAGATTTTGTGATATAAATTTGCCGTAAAACAAGAAAGAGTTCATATTGTCACTGTCCAATGAAAAGCAAGTATTTACAAAACAGCGACTTTACAGGAGAGAGAAAAAACCTTCTAAACTTTCAATTGAAGTCAATGTAAAAAGAGTTTATTTCAGGCCATTTTAAAGTGTTTCTTTTGGTCCGTTCATCAAGAAATTTGGCACAGTGTAAGGGACAGTTTACGTAGTAAACTAAAAATCGTCAAAAATAAAGATACTTGTTTTTCATTGGACAGCGATGATATTCAAACTAAAAAATGAGCTGTAGTTTGATTGGTTTTAGGTCAATCATGTTTAATATTTCCAGTGATTTTCTACATCAATAAAACATTTTTAAAGCCAGTGCTATTTTTTATTTTATTTTTCTGATCTCAATATTACACATTGTGTTTAACTATTAATGATATCTCAGTATCTTAACTTTGATTTAAATATTACCACAGTAGATACAGTATTGCAAAATCTAACATACTGATAAAACATTCTAACTTTCATTATAATGAACTGTATTAACAGAGAAATGACTCCAGGGCTCTCTCTTTTCTTATTCTTCCTTTTATCTCTTCCTTTTTTCTCCTTTCCTCCCTCTCTTCACTAACACTTCTTTTGCTCTTTCCCCGGTGCTTTGCAGTCGTCCGCCTTGCTTGCTTCACGGCAGGGTTCCACCGAGGTGCCCAGCGCCGCAGAGCTCGTCAGTGCTATAGAGAAACTGGTCAAAACTAAGATGGTAAGTGCAGAGCGTCGACTGACCTCTGACCAGTTTCATATAGCATGTACGAGAAGCCCAGGCTTTCTGTTCATTACTTTCTTCTGTCTTTGGTTTTCCTTTTCTCATTTATCACTTTTTTTCGTCCTGCTTTCTGTCAGTCACTCACAATGGGAGTCATGCTTTATTATTTTATTCATTTGTGTTTACATGAATGTTTGTTTGAATTGCCATTTTATAAGGTACATCTTATGTTCGCACTCATTTAGGCATTTAAAATTGAAACACATATACATCATGCTCTAGTATATATATATGTACACTATATATATATGTTCCAGACATGTAATATATGAATGTATAGGGGATTGTTATACATCACATATATGTACATTTTATGTTTTTATATGTGCAACATATATGAAACATATTTGAAATTGAAAGAAAAAAAAAAAAAAAATATATATATATATATATATATATATATATATATATATATATATATATATATATATATATATATATAATAGACATATATGTCTGGCCCACAAACTATGTATGGTCCTGTGTGTAAAATACATATTTTTTAAAGTGCAGTATCAGTCAAACGTTTGGGCACATCTTAAATTCATTGTTTTTTTTATTATTTTGAAATGTTCTGCATTGTAGATTAATAATACCCAAGTAGAAAGTCATTCACACTATGAGGGAAAACATATGGGATTATTAAGTAAACAAAAAAAAAGTGTTAAACAAACCAGAGTACAATATGTTTTATATTTTCTTACAATATGTTTTATACAGCTTTACACATCTTGGCTGGATTTCCTCTCTTGGCTGGAGTCACATTGTCACTGATACACACTGAATATTATTTAAGTATTAATCCCTTGAGTCTGTTAGTAAAAGTATTAGTGAGTTAGTGTTAGTGTATTTCACATCTAAAAAGGTACAATAAAACATCTAACGCTTCTGTAACACAAAAGAATATTAATATGACAAGTAATTCTAAACGTTTTAAAGGTAGTGTCTGTATTTATCATGTTAATGGAGGTAATATAGGTATGTCTTCATTAGTCAGACTTTTCTCAGCTCCTCAAACATCTTCATCTTCATGCTAATCTCTCTCAGGTAGTTTCAGGTAGTAAGAGTGTGGGGGTGGGTTGGTTGGTTTCTTCTTAAATCCTATTGTGAAAGTGTGGTTCTTGTGGTCTTTGTGTTCTAGACATTAGAGGGAGGGACGTATCCTGGTTTCAGCTCTGTGAGTCCGGTGGAGCAGAGCCCTGCCCAGCCCAGAAACCCTGAGCTCGAGCAGAAAGCCAAAGCACTGCGAGGACGCATGTGAGACACAATGATATACGTTATCTTTGTCTATTTTTAGTAGAGCAGTACTTTTCACTTTGATACTTTAATCTGATCATTTGAGTCATTCTCTTCCTATTTAATATACTATACACAGCTCTGGAAAAAAAAGAAACCTATTAAAAATGATGAGTTTCTTTGGTTTTACCAAATTGAAAACCTCTGGAATATAATATAAGAGGAAGATGGATGATCACAAGCCATCAAACCAAGCTGGACTGCTTGAATTTTTGCTTCAGGAGTTGCATAAAGTTATCCAAAAGCAGTGTGTAAGACTGGTGGAGGAGAACATGCCAAGATGCATGAAAACTGTGATTTAAAAACCAGTGTTTTTCCACCAAATATTGATTTTTGAACTTGTTTTCTTTGCATTTTTTGAGGTCTGAAAGCTCTGCATCTTTTTTGATATTTCAGCCATTTCTTATTTTCTGCAAACAAATGCTCTAAATGACAATATTTATATTTTTAATTAGGAAGAAATGTCCGTAGTTTATAGAAAAAAACAACATTGTTCATTTTACTCAAACATATACCTATAAATCGTAAATCAGAGAAACTGATTCAGAAACGGAAGTGGTCTCTTAATTTTTTTCAGAGCTGTATAGTTTTACAGTACATTACACACTGTTCTTCTGGAACAATTAAACTTCATTTCAGTGAATAATACTGGTTACCTTACTGTAGATGCCTTACAATTTCTGGAGATATCTAAAATTATTCATAACCATTATATTGCATAGTATTTCTGAAACATCTGCTACTCTTTCTACCATTAACCTGAAATTATTTCGCTTAAATGATTTACTGTGTGTTTCAGGTTTGTCCTCAATGAGCTCATACAGACAGAGAAGGACTATGTCAAAGACTTGGGCATCGTAGTAGAGGTGAGAAAACCATGTCCCAAAAATGTATCACATAAAAAAAAAGTCTCTACCTCTCTAAAGTTAATTTCATAAAAAATAATGTAAGCTTAATTGTCTTAGTAAATGTCTTCCTATTCCAAAGATTTCCACTAGTTAATGACCAGTCAGGAGGTTGAAAATAATAATATGCTGATGGCTGCTATCAGTAAGGAATATACTGATAAGGAGCAACCCTGTAGAAAAGTTAATCAGTACTGTGTTTCTGTTTAACAGGGATTCATGAAGAAGATAGAGGAGAAAGGAGTTCCTGAAGATATGAAAGGAAAAGACAAGATCGTCTTCGGAAATATTCACCAAATCTATGACTGGCACAGAGAGTGAGTCCAGCTCAGATCACCCTCAGTCGAATTGTCAAAAATCTGCCATTAACCTTCCTTTATATATTAAAAAAATGTTTTTTTTTTTTTTAAAGTGGTCCAGCGGTCTAAAGCGCTGCCACTATGAGCGGGAGGTCGCAGGTTTGAACCCCCGCTCATGCAGCTTTGCCATCAAACTGCCGGCTTTTAGGGGGAGCAGACTTGGCCCTGCTCCCTCCGGGTGGGTAGATGGCGCTCTCTCCCCACATCACTCCTATAGGGTGATGCCCGCAGCACAGAACATCTGTGAGCTGATGAAGCGGAACCGAGTTGCTGCGCTTTCCTCCAAGCGTGCTGTGATGCTACTCGGCAATGCTGCATCAGCAGCAGCTTGAAAAGAAACGGTGGCTGGCTTCACATGTATTGGAGGAGGCATGTGCTAGTCTTCACCCTCCTGGTGTGTTGGGGCATCACTAGTAATAGGGAGAGTCCTAATGAGTGAGTGAGTTGGGTAATTGGCTGTGTAAATTGGGGACAAATTGGGAACAAATTATAAATAAAATTATAAATAAAAAAATAAATAATTGTTCCATGTTTTGTTTTCTTTTTTCTGCAGTTTCTTTGTAGGGGAACTGGAGAAATGCCTTGAAGATCATGAAAAACTGCCGGAGCTGTTCATCAAACATGTGCGTGAGGCTTCCTGAGCACTGTGTTGAGATTTTAGCGATTTTGCTGAGTGTGTGCTGGTGGTGAGCTGTAACGATGACCTTGTGTTTGGTTTGCACGCAGGAGCGGAGGCTATACATGTATGTGGTTTACTGCCAGAACAAACCCAAATCAGAATTCATAGTGGCTGAATATGATTCATATTTTGAGGTAAATCATCATTCTTCCCCTCTTCTTTGTGTCTTTTTTTTCTTCTTTGTTTTTGTTTTTTTTTGTTTATGTGATCATTTATGCTGACATGCCAAATGTCATGGGAAAGGAAAATCTCCCATATTAGTCTTCCGTGACGTTTCCCATGCATATGTTTTCTGGCATCCACTTTCAGACCTCACTTGAACACTAATGATTGACGTCACCTTGCCATGAACCACGGACCAGTGTTCGGTCTCTGTCACAAGATAAAACCTCACAACATACAGCTCTAGAAAAAAAATGATAAAAATGAGTTTCTTTGATTTTACCAAATTGAAAACTTGATAGATGATCACAAGCCATCAAACCAAGCTGAACTGCTTGATTTTTTGCACCAGGAGTGAAGGCATAAAGTTATCCAAAAGCAGTGTGTAAGACTGGTGGAGGAGAACATGCCAAGATGCATGAAAACTGTGATTTAAAAACCAGGGTTATTCCACCAAATATTGATTTCTGAACTCTTAAAACTTTATGAATATGAACTTGTTTTCATTATTTAGTTTGCATTATTTCAGGTCTGAAAGTTCTGCATCTTTTTATGTTTCTGTAAATAAATGTTAAAATGACAATATTTTACATTTTTAATCATTTTTAATTGGACTTTGGGAGAAATGTTGTCTGTAGTTCATAGAATAAAACAACGATGTTAATTTTACTCAAACATATACCTATACATAGCAAAATCTCTTAATTTTGTCCAGAGCTGTATATAGGTGTAGCTATCCCAAACATTATATTATCAATTAACATTTTGCTGTCCCATGACTTTTGGCATGTCTGGGTCTATGTAAAGAAGCAGATTATAATTCGCTTCTTTGAATAGACACATACGTCTTCTTTAAATAGACGCAGACATGTCAAAAGTCATGGGACAGCAAAATGTTATATATAAATGTTATATACGTCGTCTTTGCCAAGGTTCATCTTTTTCCCTCTCTATTTTTTTAAACTTCATTTCAGTCGATTCAACAAGACGTAAACTCAAGACTGGGCATCAGCGATTTTCTTATCAAGCCAATTCAGAGAATAACCAAATATCAGCTGCTGTTAAAGGTAATATCTCTTGTTTATGTAAAAGTGATGATAGTGATAATGAATATATTAAAACTGTTGTTGTTTTTTTAAACCATGTATTTCATTGCATTTTGTCTTTTAGGACTACTTGAAAAACAGTAACAAGGCTGGGCTGGACTGTTTTAATATTGAGGTAATATACTATTTAAAAAATAATTTATTTACTTTCTTAACATTTAGCATCAGTGGACACTACATGTATAGATAAACTGCTGTTGTTCAATACTCACCACCTTTTTATTTAAACCCTGTTTGTAGAAAGCAGTTGATCTGATGTCTCAGGTGCCTAAACTCTGCAATGACATGATGAACCTTGGCAGGCTACAGGGCTATGAGGTACTTTTATCATATACTTGTTTGTTCCAAACCGAGATTCTAATAGGCAAATAAACTTGCTAATTGACAGGGTTTATTCTATGTTTTAGAAGAAAATTCCAGTTTATTCAGAATGTATACTAAAATGTGTGTATGTGCATGTGTGTATATGTATTAGCGGTATAATAGCACACAAAAGTTACAAGAATGTGGTAATTAACAGTAAAATGTAAACTGTGGCAGGTTTTATGTGTTTCTACACATCCGCATAACATGTTAAAGTCAAAGTATCAGGAAAATTCTTCTTTATCAGTTGTCAAATACTGTTTAAAAGACAGTGAGAGATAAAGAATAAAGAGCAAGTTATAAATTAGTTAATCTCTGTACATGCGGCAATGAGAGGTAGAGATATGAAAGATACAGGAGTGGGAGGAAGAGGAGGAGGGGAGGGGGGGGACAGGCAAGACTACAGTTACCAAAGCAATACAGTTACAAAACCGGTACTTCTAATTCACTACAGTTCAACAACAAATCCCAACGGCTTACAGCTTAAGGTGGCACTTAGTCTTGTAAAATAACTGTATTTACCCTAATAGCACATGTAAATAAATATACATACCATTACTCCCTTAATAGGATAAGTTAAATAAAAATAAAAAAACACTTATAAAAGTGATTTTAAAGTATTCTGTTGTAATTGGCCTATTCATTATGAATGTTTGCTAAATTATTTTTCTAATAATGATAATATATTAGTTTTAATATTTCTATTTTTTTCTGTTCATCTGAATGTTATATAAATGTATATGTTGTATTAAGCTTATATTGCATAGTAGTTGAATATACAATAAGGACTCTCTAATATACAGGTTTTTAATTTAAAGATATTTTCTAAGAACATCTTTTTTTTAAAGAAAAGACCTTTAAACAACTTGAACATCATGGAAAAGTTACTTTATTTTAGTAATTAAGTTAATGTTAAACTCATATATTATATAGATGTTTTACACACAGACTCACAGAGTATGATGATTATGACTTACACCCAATGAAACCCCAAAAATCAGTCTCAGGCAATTAGAATAGACCAATTGGTACTTTTAACAGTGTGGGCAGTGTGCCAGGTCCTGCTGGAAAAATGAAATCTGCGTCTCTATAAAAGCTGATTTTTGGGTTTTCATTTGGATGTAAACCATAAACACTTAAAATAGATCACTGTGTTATTATATACATCTATATAATAATATAGGAGTTTCACACTTTTAACTGATTTACTGAAATAAAGTAACTTTTCAATGATATTCTAATTGTTTGAGATTCACTAGTATTTCAGCCAGGTGAAGAGCAGTAATAAGGGCTATAGTTTTTATAGGTGCTGTAACTGCGTGTGGATTATATCTCAGACTGTGCTCTGTTATGTAACTGAATGAGCAGAGAGAGAGAGATAACAACAGAGAGGTGGGGTGAAGGAGAGCAGGAGTGAGGAGTAGGCTGATCTGTTATATAGTGTTGATGACACACTGTTGGTGGAAAATAGGCATGTGTTGACTGACTGAGGACCATGTTCACTTAATTACTCACTCATTCACTTATTCACTCACTACAGGTGAACAAAAATATACGTATCAATGCAACGAGCCTCCTACTTCCTTAATGTGGATAAAATAATGATTTTCTTATGTTCTGTCTGAAAAGATTCTCTTTAATTTTAGAAAAGAGCCTAAGATATTTTAAACAGTTTGGGCAAAATGTGTTACTTTTATGATGTCTTCCAACTACCTCCAACTATTACTAGATGAGAATTGATGTACGAAGTAATTAATGACCTTGATGTGCTTGTACAAGCTAGTGTTTTATTTTCTTTTATATGTGTATGTATACTAGGGGTGGGCAATATTATATCGTATACAATATATCGTGACACAGAAATATCATGATATTAAAAATCTATATCATGATAATAGGGCTGTTCTGTCTTAAAAGTAGTCTATTATTTACTGTGAAGCTTTAGGTGTTTTTATTGTATAAATGTTTTAGTTTGCAGTTTATATGCATGCACTAAATATTCTGCAATATTTTTTGCTACATTATATTATTTTATGCTATATTATTTATTTTTCCACATTATGATTATACTGTTATACTATTATACTATATTCCTGAAATGAATGAATTATTTTAGTTTTCCTATATCGCCAAGTATATCGTTTTAGCAAAAATACCCTGAAATATCGTGATATTATTTTAGAGCCATATTGCTCTGTATACATAGCTTTTGTTTATTATATAATACATTTACATTTGTTAACTATCACTTCTTTACATTTATGAATGTATTTATCATTGTATTCTTGCCTGACCTTTGTGGGGGCGATGAGGGGTTATTTTTCATTTCTTTCTACTTTTCTTCTAATTAACCTTGTTAAACAATTATTGTAAGTAACGATATATATATATATATATATATATATATATATATATATATATATATATATATATATATATATATCATAGGTGCACTTCATTGAGCATGTGTGTGTGTATGTTTTTCAGGGAAAGCTGACGAGTCAGGGGAAACTGTTGCAGCAGGAGACGTTTTTTGTGACCGAGCAGGACTCTGGAGTTCTGTCTCGGAGTAAAGAGCGCAGAGTCTTCCTTTTTGAGCAGATCGTCATCTTTAGTGAACTTCTCCGCAAGGGCTCCTCAACACCCGGCTATCAGTTTAAAAAGAGCATCAAGGTGATTCTCTCCACATTTATTAATGCTGCATTATAAATGGAACCTTGTTTTCAGTGACAAACTGCGTTTGCACAAGTTTGCTTTTACTTTATATTCGGCCATTTTTTTTTTATTTGCTCTGTGGTTGTGTATTAGCTTTGGCCGTGGATGCCCTCTGTCCTGCAGTTTTTAGTGTTTTACCTGCTCCCAATACACCTGATCCTATTAATCAGTTGATTTAACAGTAAAGTGGGCATATTTAAGCAGGAAAAGCACTAAAATGTGCAGAACTGAGTGACTGAGTGACTTTTATACAGTCTAGAATGAAACGAGAAATCCATAGATCTGTTCTGATCATCGTGCTCTGTATGGATGTGTGTGTTTTTACTAGGTGAGCTACCTGGATCTGGAAGAGCATGTGGACAACGACCCCTGTAAGTTTGTGCTGTCGTGCCGTGGGTCGTCTGAGCGCTTCACTCTGCAGGCAGCAAACACTGACATTAAGCAGGTGTGGGTGCATCACATCACAAACCTGCTGGATGCACAAAGGAACTTCCTGTCAGGTGAGTTCAGTTTAGTTCACTCAGGTCAGATTTTTGTTCAATGTGGCTCGGATCTGTTTTTTTTTTCATGGCTGTGTGAACGTGCCAAATTTGACTTTTTCAAATCAGATTAGAGTAACTTTTGTACGCAACATGATTGTGAACGGTCAAATCGAAATTCATGCATCTTTTTGCTTTTGCACATGTGCTACGTTCTTCTCTCTCGTACCCACACATCTCTTGGTGCAAAAACAGCAAAAGCAAACCACCTGACCTTTTTTCACCTTTTCGCCTTGACCGTGTACCTCAGACTTTTTTTTTTTTGCTGTTTCTCCACTCGAGTAAAAGATGCTCCACATATGAGCTGCTAACACACGCATCCATTTCCCTTTATAAAGCTACGAATCGTCTCTCAAATATGACGTTTTTTGTTGTTAGTGAAGAAGGTGATGTTTATACAGGTATCAGTGTGCGCATGTGAGAGGCGTTTTAGGGACAGATTCATTCACATTACACACAGATACAGATCACTTACATCTGTGAATTTGAACCGTTAATCTGAGCAAAAAAAACGGATTCGAGCAATGTGGCTTGTAATGTGTGAACCTAGCTTTAGATTCAAATTGTCCACCAACAAGTGTGTTTTCTGACTCCTGCTACAGTGCTGCTGATTTATTGAGATGTGTGTGTGTGTCTGTCTTCATCTCCACAGCTCTTCAGTCTCCTATCGAGTATCAGAAGGAGAAGAGTAGCTCTCTGAAGCGGAACGCCTCCACCGGGGGACGCAGCGGTCAGTCCAGCAGCAGACCCAACTCCACCACATCAGTCAGCCCAGAGAAACCTCCCTTGTGTGGGCGGGTCTCAGCTCCACTAAAGACTTCTACCTCTAATGGCAGCCCCTGCTTTGAGTCCCACAAACACTCGGACAGAATCGAGAGCTCTAAGGTTAGTGTTGATCAGCTCCTGTCATCTTTTTTTGGCATCAATGTAAATTCATATTTACAGTGACATGCCATATTTAACAATCCTTTTTCCATATCTCATGGAAGCGGTCTTGATCTAACCACCTATCAAATATACAATTTTTTAATTGAGATAAACTGCTGATAAGGCACAGTTTAATCAAGTATATATTAGCCAGATTATATACTGCTTTGAACAAACGCGGTCTCTGCTGCTTCATGATGTTTACACACGCAGTTTGTGCTGCATTCAGTGCTCAAAGCAGCACCACTCGATTTACTGCTACTACTGGGTTGCACGTCCCATTGGAAACACGCAGTGGCAATTTTTCAGCGTTCTGTGTTAAAGCTGCTTCACACTGCACAGATATTTATGCTGTAACACAGAATCTTCTCACTATATTTACTTTCTTGCTCCTGCGCCAGACAGCTTTGACCAATCAGAGGAGACATGTTGGCTTTATCTCCTCTTATACATACAATATATACTATTATTTTAATTGACACCACTAATATAAATAAAATTGCATTTTACATTTCTAACATTCATTCTTTTATACACATTTAAATATCCCCTATAAAAAATCAGTTAATCACAAATTATTGTTGTGATTAATCTGATTAAATTTTATAATCGGTAGACACCACTAGTTTATACTTCTCATTCATCCACAATCATTCAATTCATTTCAATAATTTACTCTATCTGAATAGAGAGATTTATTTAGATATTATTATTATTTTTTTTTTTTTTACATTAAGAAGCCGGAATGAAAACAAGCAGAAATGAGATAGGAGTGACTTTTTAAAATGTAAAGAGTAGAAGTAAAAAGTTATCTTTAAAAAATAATTACCGGTACTCCAGTAAAATATAGATCACCAAAATTTCCTGACCAGTTTTCAGCTTCACTTACAAGATAACACCTCACAGTGGGCTTTCCCAAGTCGTCCCCTGGGGGTAATACTTTACAATTATAGACTTCTATCCTATGACTGCACCTCTGGACTTTACCTCTAGAAAGTCAGTGTTTATCACAATATTTCAATATTATCTATGATTAAGACAGCGCTGAGACAGCAATCAAATATGTAATTAACAAACCAAACCTCATAAGTTTATAAATTGTTATGAATTAATATTTATTCTTTAACTATTTATACAAATGCAACTTCCGTCCCTATTTTCCTTGGCTTATACAGAATTTAATGGCAGGTGCCCTATAAAGACTTTTTTTATTGATCATTCTGAATATTTAATTTAGTTGCAGTGATCGATTATCATCAGTTCTGATAATGGTCATGGGCACACTAACAGTAACTAAACAGAACTGAGAGCTCTGCTGCTGTATAACTCTGATATTATTAGCATATTTTGTGACCTAGTTTGCTTTGCCTCCGTAGGGGTGTTGGGGAGCGTTTGATGTTTAAAAAAAAAACAAACAAAAAAAAACATCTCTACAGATCTGACATTGTGCACCCCCCCCCCCTCCACACAGCACAACACAGCTTCATTAGGCCTGTTGTGTAATGTCTGATATCAAACTTTTTTTTTTATCCAACATTTTTTTTTCCTTTTTTCCTTGTTTTTTTTATTTTCTTGTTTTGCACAATCCAAACACTGAGCTTAGTAATAAAGATATTAAAAATGGTTTCATGTAAATTAAGGGGTCACAGTATCTACTGTGCATAGTGCAAATATAGTTTTATTATTATTATTATTATTATTATTATTACTAAGTATTTATTTATTTATTTATTGATAAAGCCTCATTATTATACTTTATTTATTTATTTATTTATTTATTTATTTATTTATTTATTTATTTATTTATTTATGAAAGCTCACTTACACTCAGAGTTGAATATGGATACAGATATGAACAGAGTCTTCTGTCTGTACTCTGTGTTCATTTTGTCAGTATTTGTGCATGTTCTCTAAAAGCTTATGGATATGGATGGAACAGAGCAGTGCCCATATAGACATGATGAAGCACAAAGCCATTTACAAAATGTTACAGTTTCCTTTACTTTTTATATTTATTGGCATTTAAAGGAGAAATCTGGTGTGAAATGGACTTGGGTTGTAGTGAAACAGGATAGCAAGTACAAACTTTTGTTAAATAGCCCACCTTCATTCAACCCCAGCATTTTGAAATACAGCTATTTTAACTGATGCTCCCAACAGGCTTATAATGCTAGTGATGGGGGCATATTGTTACCCATGCAAAGAAATCACTATTTTACACCAGTAACAAGCTCAAAGCAGCTGCAAAAACTAAAACTATTGTTTTATATGTTGGTCTTTTAAAATAACAAAGTAATGAAACAATACAAAAGCTGGAACATGTATGTTTTATATGAGAAATGAGTAAATTATCCTAATTGAACCTGGAACACCATTGCTCTAAATATTGATAGAATAATTAATAATGGAGTTAGTAAAAAAAAAATACACTGCTTATTAGGATTTTTTGGGGTTTCAGACATCTTTTGGATAATTAAACATGCACCGGGGTCAACATGACCCTAGAACACCATTGCTGTTCCTGACAAATGAACATAATAGGAGGGTCAATGGGTCAATTTGACCCATAACATAACAAGAGGGTTAAGCAACCAAATATAATTTCTAATCAATTATGTTCCTTTTAGTAAAATCTCACTTTTTTCTCTGTGTGTGTATGTTTGTATCTCTCTCTCTCTTTCTCTCTCTCTCTCTCTCTCTTTTTATCTGGAGCAGCATGACCGGGTCGGCTGTAACGGTATGTCCTCCTCCATGATGGTGACTCAGGACTACAGTGCACTGAAGGAGAATGAGATCTGCGTGTCGCAGGGTGAAATGGTACAAGTGCTCGCTACTAATCAGCAGAACATGTACCTGGTGTACCGACCCGCCAACAGCCAATCCCCTGCTGCCGAGGGCTGGGTACCAGGACACATCCTCGGCCCTCTCTCTAAATCCATCATAGACACTGCTGCTGACTCGAACATCAAGTAAGTGTCGATCCACACTAACCGGAGCACTGATTGGATTGTTAAACCAAGGCTCCTCCCTCCTTTTGAAATACCCCCCACCCTCTTTTGTTGGAACTAACCCGGATATGTTGGACCTTATCCTTGAGGAGATGTTTGTTTCCTCTTTTTTATTTCTTTGTTTTGTTTGTTTTTATTTTATTTTAAGATCAAGTAAAAAGTGAATTATTGAAAAGACTATAGAAAAAAAACTCATTCTGGTGTAGATGGAATCTTACATCAGTGTGGAAACTGACACGTCTGGACTGTTATTTCTGTTCCTAACACCGTGTTTCTGTTCGTTTTTCGTTAAATGTTTTTGAAAGACACACAAAAAAAAAAGAAAATACAGGCCATCTGATGGACTTGGACTAGTTTCTCCTGATGGAGAAAGTTTCTGTTATTGTCTATGGCAATTTTTTTGTACAGATTATGTTTTAATCTTATTTTTTGAATGTTAAGTTTGATTTTTTTTGTTTTGTTTTTCCTTAATCAGATTTGTTGGCCATATACTGTACATACGTTTTGTTGTTTACTCTTTTCAGTACATTCCTGTAAAGTCTTTTGCACTATTTAAGAGAACCCTGAATAATGAAGGCAGTTTTGTGCAATACAATGATAGTCGCAATGTTCAGCATTGTAGTTAACTAATAGTTTTAAATGTATTATTTTAAATATGTAAAATAAAATTTTGACATGAGCATGACTTAACTCAAGTTGAAGTCTTTGTTTTTTTATTTATTTAATTATGATTTAATTTATTTAATTATTTATAGTCATGGTTTCACAGTACTATAGAATCACAGTATTAGTGATTCTCTTAAAGAACTGATATGATGTATAATGGAGTTTAATGTACCAGTCCATTGTGTAATTGAAGGCAGAATAGGGTTTTATACACTTTAATTTATTTAAGTTGTTTTATTGACTTCTTTTGTAGTGTGTAGTTCCCTTTATTTGTGTTTGTACTAACCGCACTGGTCCTTGACAGTAAAGGTTTGTGTATGATTTAGTATCAGACCTCATTTTGGATTAATGTGAGATTATGAGGACTGTGCTGCTTCTGCACAAACTGTGTGTATCCACCATGGTGTAAGAGCATGACAGCTGATTTGTAGCATGTAAAGCGTTCCAATATAATGGTGTGAATACATAACAATCTAATGGTGTGAATTGCAGTGAGAATGACTGTTTAATTTAGAACTTAAGACCTGTCTCTATTTGATATTTACAGTCTTGCTGAAGCTAGAAATACATAGTTGTAGTTAAAGGTTTACATATATATATATATATATATATATATATATATACTCATCATGGGCAATAATGTCATGTCAGTATTGGGCTTTCTATTATTTATTTTGACTGAATACGTCTACAAGGTAATACATTATTAAATATAAAATCACAAATTTGACCCATGCGTTTGATTATAGGTGATTTTCCAAAATCAACACAGTCACAAATATATCTAAATCCAGTAGTAATTTTATGGTGGTAAAAAGTTCCAATTGACTTTTAACTTGCCAAAGCCATGATTTAAAAAATTAGGCTTAACAAAGAAGAAATTGGACTTGGCTGACAACCATGAAAAGTTCTTGCTCCATTAACAACCCATTCAAACTCAACTAAAATGTGTGCTTTTTGGAGGAGTAGCAGTGAGGCACTCAACCCCAGGAACACTGTACCAACTGTTAAGCATGGTGGTGGTGGCAGTATGCCCAAAGTCAGTTTTGAACTGGGTGAAATAAAGAGGAGAAATAGTTATTCTTTAAATTAAGTATAAACTCAGTTTTGACAGGTCGATCATGTCCATGATGAGTGTATGCAAATATTCACTATTGAAAAGTCTTGGCTCTGACAAAAATATATATTTTTTACTTTGTATGTGAAATGAAGTACACTACACACACAGTTATGTTTAATTTAGCTCTTCTATTGGTTGTTAACTTACCGTATTTTTCGCACTATAAGGCACACTATCAATAAACGTCTATTTTCTGGTCTATTTTCATACATCCTGTCAAGTCACACTGAATTATATTATGCAACACTAGTAAGGAATAGGGGTCTCGCCATGTTTTCCTTCTCATTCAGCATGTCTCGCTGCTAGGTGGCCAGACCTGTAAAGCGAACCTAAGTAAGTTAAGTAAACAAAACTGTAATTCTTAAAAGAAATAGAAAGTCAAATGAGTGCTGGATCTTAATCTACACAGATTTCTCTCTTGAAAACTAATCATTTGAGTGAGAAAAACACTTCTGTTTATTTACAGTAAGCTTAGATTTCCAGATTTCCACTAATGCTGCCCGACAGCACTACACTGAGAACCCCTGAGTGTTCCGGTAAGCTAGGGCGATATTAGCTAGCGTTTTATCCCAAGTAGCCTGTTTTAATGCAGTAAACGTGCTGGCTACAGTTTGATAAAACTCACCTCTAAAGGGTGAAAGAGCTAGTGCTTAGCATGGTTAGCGGCTAATGCTAATGCTGCTCCAGCAGTGCTAGCCAGGGTTAGCAGAAGACTACAGCCCGATAATACTTACCTCTTAGCGTGGTTAGCAGCTAATTCTAATAAAGCTCCAGTCTTAGTGCTGAACTCCTGTATAACACTGTACTGTAGAGGTTTTACTGCTCCTTACAACCTGACTGGTAGAATTAATACATAAGGTGCACCGGATTATAAGGAGCCTTATTGTGTGAAAAATACAGTAGTTTTACTTACAAACCAACAACACTTGCATATGACTTTTAATGTTAGTTTTCCAACAGTTAATGTAAGTAAGTATGTAATAAGCTAAAATAACATTTATTCATTGAGATTTTTATACATATATTTGTTCCAGACAGTTTCCTTCCAATGTGTTGTTCCTCTCCCAGCGTCTGTCTGTAAGTAAGGTTTGACCGGGTCATGTTTTAATATAACAGGAAGTCTCTGTCGTGGAACACACTCCGCGCCCGCAAACGTGCCGAGAAGGAGAGCGGGGGTAAAAGTGACCCAAAGCTTGAGAATGGACTGCGTAAGCCAAAGGACACTCTCAGCAGCAAGGTCACTGTAAAAGTGAGTAGTAGGCTGTGTTTGTGCTGCTGGAGGGGGAGCGTGTGAGTGTTTGCACCCTCACCTGTGTGTAAAATGACAACAAACTGAACACTGAAAAATTCACTGCTGTTTGTTCACTGCTAGCATGCTCCTCACTAGCACAGTAACAAGAGAATTTAATTCAAAAAGTCTTGGTTTTCCATAATGCACTTTGTAGGTGGATAGGTTCACTTATTATCAAAAGATAGCTGCACCCAGAGGTCACCTTTGGTCTTGGCAGACATCCCAAGTTGCAAAAATTTATATCAGTGAAGTCCCCCCCCCCCACACACGCCCAAGTCCCCTATCCAAAAAAAAAAAAAAAAAAAACTTACACACACACACACCAAAGAACTTTATCCCTTTTGCTATTATAGACAGACAGACAGACTCACCTCATTTATTCCCCCGTTGGCAAATCTAAAATCACTACTACAAACTGCACAGCGTGCAAGAGTTTCATTGTATTTTACTTTTACCAGACATGGATATACTTTAAAGTAGACAGAGGTGAAATAAGTTTTGATGGGAGCCATGATGCTCTTGAATGCATCCCATCCAGGAGGGGGGAAAAAAAACACTGCACACCTACACTAAAAACTGATTTGCTGACTTACCTACTTTGCACCTACTTTTTAATAATGAGTCTTTATAGATTATCAGTTCCCACATTTGATTTATTCTGATTCTTTTGTTTATTTATTTGTTTTGTTTACTGCCAGAGATCATTTGAGGTAGAGCTCTTCGTGAATTGTTGAATCAGTGCTGATTGTGTTCTCCTTGAGGCCGTCGTCTAACGTTGCTCTCTCTCTCCTGCTAAACTACAGGAGTCTCACAGCTCAGAGGAATCAGAATGTGAGGATGAACTAGACCCCAAAACTAGCATGGAGGTAGAGCTTCAACATATGCCTGACTGCATGCTGTCCTCCTCACAGAGTGTGTAGCTGTAGCTGTAGCCTGTGGTGGTGTTCTGTTACACAATCAGAAGAGCCAGGAGCTGAACATACTAAGCAAACAGATCAATAAGTAAAATGTGATGAACCTGAAGAACTTAAAGAACTTCTGTATGTTTGAATAAGTGTGACAAGTACTAATATACATTACTAAGGCTGGATGTTTGTGTAAGTAAAATATGCAGTATCTCACTACTGCCACACAGTGGCGTGTCACTACAGACACAAATTATACAAAAGTAGCCCAAAAATGAACTGATCTCTCTTGTTTTCACTCTCACTCCTTCCTGCACAGTGTGTAAAGTGTTGGTCTCTCTCTCTCTCTCTCTCTTTATCTTGATACATTATAACATTGTTTTTTTTTCTATTTCACAGTTAATGAATCCCAATTTCATTCAAGAAGGTAAGATTGAATGGGTGTGATTGTGTTTGTTTTGATTTTATTGCTGATCTTATAATCATTATTTTCTGTGTTGTGAAAATAACCATGTTAACATTGTTTGTTTTAAAAGTATTTTAATGTTATTTAAACTATTTTTAATTTATTATTTCTTTAATTAGGCAAGCCTAGGCATTTGCCTTAGGCCTCGACCAAATCTGTCCTCCATAGGGGCCCCCAAATCTGACCATCCCAGCTACAGTAAATACACCAAAAACAATTTGAATTTTTTACTTATGTAAAGTAAAGAAAAAACATATTTCTTTTAAAAAAACAACAGAAATATCAGTAGAATACCGAATTAATGTCTAAATACTAATTGTCCAAACACACACACCCCCCTCCGTTGCTTGCATTGAACTAGTCCATAATATGATGACGTAGCAACGTGCCACACGACGTGACTTCAAACCAAAACAGCGGGACCTGTACGCGACTAGAGTGAGAGCTGTCACAGTGAAAATGAAGCGGAGTTATGAAAGTAGTTCTGCTAAACAAAAGAAACGGGTAGAGAGCAAAAGAATCGCAGATGCACTGCCAAAATTGACCTTCTTTTTTACACCTCCTGGACCGATCAGTGTTTTTGGGGCAGATTCCGATCGCCGGTCGTCTTTCTCCACGATCTGCCGATCGCCGATACCAATATTGGGCGGGGCCAAATGCCACACAGGTGCCAGGCAAACCTGGTACAGATTCCTCTAATTACATCCACGCCAAAGCAAACACTGGTAATGTTAGTTTACGCTGATAGTAAATAAACACGAGTGTTACTGACCAAAATAAACGCTTTTTAGGAGAGATATAAGTTATGTGTAAATATTTATAAGACAATACCTGACAAAATCTGTTTCAATGACGTTAATAAACATCACTGTGACAGCGCTATTGACAGTTTCACCGCAGCAAAGGACGAGGACGTGAATCACTTATCTAACCAGCCTTTACTGATTTCTGCCCCAATAACCCTTTCAATAACCTCCAATAGCCTTTAATAGTCTTCAGTAGCCTTCAACAGTCTAACCTTGCAGCCGTGGTGTGTTCTAAACTCCGTAGTTATAAACACCATGAGGTTAGCAGCGAGCTAACTGACCTGTTTATAATGTAATCCCAGCAGTGACTCCGTGACGGCTGCTCTAAACTGCTGCTGTTAGCTGCTTGGGCTGAAAGATGAACTGTAGAGAACTGTATTATCCGTTTAGTGGGGTTAAAACCTTTATTGGACTGGCTGAGCTGAGCCTGTAGCCCGTGGCTGGGCTGTATTTTAGTTAAATATATCATATAGCAGAGTAACACAGTGATATTTGAGAAGTGGAATTAATGAAGTTTATAGCATTTACAGAAAGTGTGCAATAATTGTTTAAACAAAATTAGACAGGTGCATAAATATGGGAATGAATTATATTAACATTTATTAGATCCTCCTTTTGCAGAAATAACAGCCTCTAAACTTTTCCTATAGCTTCAAAAGAGAGTCTGGTTTCTGATTGAAGGTATTTTGGATCATTCTTCTTTACAAAACATCTCCAGTTCAGTCAGGTTTGATGGTTTCTGAGTATGAACAGCCTGCTTTAAATCACACCACAGATTTGAATAATATTCAGGTCTGTGGACTGAGATGTCGATGCCAAGATGTTGTACTTGTTTCTCTGCATAAATGATTTAGTAGATTTTGAGCAGTGCTATAGTGCTACAGACAGCTCTCCAGCCCAGAAGGTTGATGAACAAACTTGCACAGTAGATCAGTAGATCTCACAGTAGATCTGAAAGCAAGATAAAAGGAGAAAAATAAACACATGGGCCGAAAACGGGTGGAAAACGTAAACGGGGGTGGAACGGAAACGCGTGGAAAAGGAAAACGTGTGGGCAACGAAAACAGGCGGAAAATGAAAACGTGTGGAAAATGAAAACAGGCGGGAAACGAAAACAGGCGGAAAATGAAAACGGGCGGGAAACGAAAACAGGCGGGAAAGGAAAACAGGAGGGAAAGGAAAAGGGCGGAAAATGAAAACGTGTGAAATGAAAACAGGCGGGAAACGAAAACAGGCGGAAAATGAAAAGGGGCGGGAAACGAAAACAGGCGGGAAAGGAAAACAGGAGGGAAAGGAAAACGGGCTGGAAATGAAAACGGGTGGGAAACGAAAATAGGCGGAAAATGAACACAGGTGGGAAATACAACCGGTGGGAAATGAAAACAGGCGAGAAATGAAAACGGGTGGACAACGAAAAACGGGGAAAACGAAAACAGGTGGAAACAGACATCACGCAAAGTGACAACAGGCAGGGTAAACAAAGGCTATCATAGGAAGCGAGGCAAACACACTGGAAAGAAGCAGGAGGGAGGAGGAGCCATTTATACTTTCTTTAAATCCTATAAACTTCATTTCGCTTCTCTAATATCACCGTGCTCGTCAGGTTTTTTAATTGGTGAACCAGTAAATAAAATAATTTAAAAATCAACTAAATTACAATTTACGAGATTCTTAAATGTTACAATATTTATGACTGACCATAAGACTTATACTTTCATTAATACAAGAAAAAATAGCAAATAATATAAATGAGAAAAATGCACTGAATGACTGACTTCTGTACTTCTTTCCATTCTTTTCGTGTTGTTCAGTGGCTCCGGAGTTTCTTATCCCTCTGGCTGATGTAACCTGTGCTCTGGGGGAAACCGTGGTGCTGTGCTGTAAAGTCTGCGGCCGACCAAAACCCACCATCACACTGAAGGGTCCTGACCAAGGCCTACTCGTCAATAACAACCGCTTCACCATTAATATCAGGTAAACACAGCTGCACAGAGGAGCTAAGGAGGAGTGACTTAGTTGGGAAATTTCTGTAACAATGATTTTTCTAAGAAGATTATCTTCTTCAATGTTTAAGCAATGTTTAGTGTGGTGCTTAAAGAAAGAACACTTCAACTTCTAGTCAAGTTTTGTTAGAGCACTTGTACTTTTACTCACATCTAGCTCTGTAGTACATTTTAAACATATCTGAGAATGTGTGGAGTACATACAGCTCTGGAAAAAAATTAAGAGACCACTTTAGTTTCTGAATCAGTTTATCTGATTTTGCTATTTATAGGTATGTGTTCGAGTAAAATGAACATTTATTGTCATTTAGAGCATTTATTTGCAGAAAATGAGAAATGGCTGAAATATTATATTCATTAAGTTGTAAAAGTTCAGAAATCAACAGTTTTCATGCATCTTGGCACATTCTCCTCCACCAGTCTTACACACTGCTTTTGGATAACTTTATACCACTCCTGGTGCAAAAGTTCAAGCAGTTCAGTTTGGTTTGATGGCTTGTGATCATCCATCTTCCTCTTGATTATAATCCAGAAGTTTTCAATTTGGTAAAATCAAAGAAACTCAATTTTTAGGTGTTTTCTTATTAATTTCTGGAGTTGTATGTTGTGACAGTGAAAGTCCCGTAGACCTGGATTAACTTGGATTTTTTACATTACATTACATTACATTACATTACATTTGGCAGACGCTTTTGTCCAAAGCGACTTACAATAGTCAAGTACAATGTAAAATAAGTTTAAAGGAAAAACATCTTTGGATAGGGATAAAAGGAGGTCAAAGGGGAATAATAGGATAGAGGAGTGAAGGAGGGGAAGAAGGAAATGGGGTTAGAAGTAGTTAGTGTGTTAGAGGTGTTAAGAGAGTAAGTGCTCTTTGAAGAGCTCTGTCTTCAGGAGTCTCTTAAAGATAGCGAGAGATTCTCCTGATCTGGTAGTGGAAGGTAGTTTGTTCCACCATTGGGGAACTCTGTATGAGAACAGTCTGGATTGCTTTGTGTGAATGTTTGGCAAAGCGAGGCGACGTTCACTGGAGGAGCGCAGCGGCGGGGAGGTAGCGTAAGCCTTCAGGAGTGAGTGCAGGTAGGAAGGAGCCTGTTCTGTCATCACCTTGTAGGCGATTGTAAGAGTTTTGAATTTGATGCGAGCATCAACTGGTAGCCAATGGAGCTCAATGAGCAGCGGGGTGACATGTGCCCGTTTTGGCTGGTTGAAGACCAGACGTGCTGCTGCGTTCTGGATCATCTGGAGTGGTTTTACTACACAGGACGGGAGGCCAGTTAGCAGGGCATTGCAGTAGTCGAGGCGTGAGATGACGACCGCTTGCACCAGGAGTTGGGTGGCCTGTTGCGTCAGGAACGGTCTAATTTTTCGGATGTTATAGAGCGCAAAGCGGCAGGACCGAGCAACTGAGGCCACATGGTGCGTGAAGGAGAGTTGGTCATCAACCAGAACACCCAGGTTCCTAGCAACCTTTGTCGGTGAGAGAGAGAGAGAGTCGATACTTATAGAGAATTTGTGTTGAAAAGATGGTTTTGCTGGTATAACCAGAAGTTCAGTCTTTGAGAGATTTAATTGAAGGTGATGCTCCCTCATCCATGAGGATATGTCAGAGAGACACTGCGAAATCCGTGCAGAGATTGAGTGATCTTCAGGTGAGAACGACAGGTATAGCTGGGTGTCATCAGCAAAGCAATGGTAGGAAAATCCGTGTGAGCGGATAACCTGACCAAGAGAGGTGGTGTATATGGAGAAGAAAAGGGGTCCCAGTACTGAACCTTGGGGAACCCCAGTGGATAAGGAGCGGGCTGAGGACAGCTGTCCTTGCCACGACACCTTGAACGAGCGCCCAGTGAGGTATGATCTGAACCATGACAGCACATTATCTGCGATCCCCATGTTTGAGAGTATAGTTAGGAGGAAGTCATGGTTGACTGTGTCAAATGCGGCCGAGAGGTCCAGCAGAATGAGCACTGAGGACTGACCTGCAGCTCTAGCAGTTTTCAACGCTTCAGTCACAGACAACAGAGCCGTCTCGGTAGAATGTCCTTTTTTGAACCCAGATTGGTTCTGGTCCTGGAGGTCATTCTGGGAGAGGAAGCCAGAGACCTGATTTAAAACTGCTCTTTCTAGTGTTTTAGAGAGAAAGGGTAGCAGTGAGACCGGTCTGTAGTTGTCAACCTGGGCGGGGTTGAGAGAAGGCTTTTTAAGCAGTGGTGTGACCTGTGCTTGTTTAAAAGCAGTCGGGAACACACCAGAAGTTAAAGAGGCATTGATCGTGTGAGTGATAGCCGGAATGATTGCAGGTGCGATAGTTTGCAGTAGGTTTGAAGGAATCGGGTCAAGCGGACACGTAGTAGGATGGCTACGTGTTAGGAGAGCCAGTGTCTCGTTCTCAGTGAGAGGAGTGAACGAGGAGAAAGCAACGCCTTCGGTGGAGGGACATCGGGCAGTAGAGGATGCAGTAGGACTGCTACATTGTGCATCAGTAAACTGGTTGCTGATGGCCGCCACTTTGCCAGTAAAGAATGAGGCAAGTGTTTCAGCCGTAAGGCATGTAGCCGGAGGAGGAGGCGGAGGGTTGAGTAGTGATTTAAATGTAGCAAATAGTTTCCGGGAGTCTGTGAGAGAGCAGAATTTATTGTGATAAAATTCAGCTTTAGCAGTAGTGAGGTTGGCTGAGAAAGAAGCCAGGAGCAGTTGGTAATTTTTTAGGTCTGCTTTTAGGTCTGCTTGATTTCCACACTAATAGTAAGCATACAGGTGTTCCAAGTCGTGCTGTCTCATATAACTTAACCTTTTCAGTTACCTACAGTCTGTTTTTTACTCGTTATGTATTTTTTTGGGCCTTCATGTTCAGTATTATAGTTGTATTGGTTTGAACTTTGTGCACATTTAGCAGATTAGAAAAGCTCCTGACTGCATCGTGTTCTGTGTGTTTCCAGGGATACGGGAGATATTCTGTTGAAGATCTGTAACCTGATGCCCCAGGACACTGGCATCTACACTTGTGTTGCCGTTAACGACCACGGAACGGCCTCGTCCTCTGCATCTATTAAAGTGCAAGGTAACTTGGAAAAGAAGGAGATGTAGGGATTTATGTAGTGAGTTATCGTCTTCTGTCTTCTGTGTCTGTTATTCCAGTTCAGCCAGGATTAAAGTGCAGCAGGATAATGTGGAAAAAGAGAATCTCATGCTGTTGTTAGGGTAGACCAGTGCTGTTGTGTGAAAAACAAGCAATATTTAAAAAAAATCTTATGCAATCGTTAATGTCCTCCCGCTGGCCCAATATCTAATTTTCTGGTTGGTGTGCTGTCTCTTTGGTAGGTGTTCCAGCAGCTCCGGCACGACCAGTAGCACAGGAGGCCAGCAGTACGGCTGTGGTGGTGCACTGGCTTCCCCCTGCCAGCTCCGGCAACTGCGCCATAAGCAGCTACACCGTGGAGTACAGACAAGAGGGTAGCTTGAATCTTTCTATATGAGCAATGCTGTGAGAGGAGACTTTTTCTTCCCAAACATTTACTTAATAAGTTTGCTATCTTCTTGTTCATTTCTCTCTGTGTGATGATGAGCTATTAACAATCTAGCTAAAGACATTGTAGCCAGTTAACTTTTAGCTTCTATAGCACTCCCCTCCCCAAGATTGGCTTTTCTCAGGTCTTGTCGTTAAAAAAAAGTTGGTTCGTTCCTTTCTGATGTGTTTTTAGCAATCTGCTTTATGGTAAAAGGCAAGCATGATGTTAGCCTACTGAATTTTAGCTCCAATTCTATGTTATTGCTACTCTACGGGTAAAATACAACTCTGGAACAAATAAGTGTTTCTTTGATTTTACCATATTGAAAACCTCTGGAATATAATATAAGAGGAAGATGGATGATCACAAGCCATCAAACCAAGCTGAACTGCTTGAATTTTTGCACCAGGAGTGGCATAAAGTTATCCAAAAGCAGTGTGTAAGACTGGTGGAGGAGAACATGCCAAGATGCATGAAAACTGTGATTAAAAACCAGGGTTATTCCACCAAATATTGATTTCTGAACTCTTAAAACTGAATATGAATAAAAACTTGTTTTCTTTGCAATATTTGAGGTCTGAAAGCTCTGCATCTTTTTTGTTATTTTAGCTATTTCTAATTTTCTGCAAATAAATGCTCTAAATGTCAATATTTTTATTTGGAATTTGGGATAAATGTTGTCTGTAGTTTATAGAATAAAACAACAATGTTCAATTTACTGAAACATATACTTATAAATAGCAAAATCAGAGAAACTGATTCAGAAAAAGTGGACTGAAACTGAAATAGCAGTGATATAAAATGCTATGTATAACCTAAGGATGTGTGTTTCTGTGCAGATTCCTTGGTGTGGCAGCAGTCTGTGGTGTCCACAGCCGAAATGTGTGTGAAGATTGAGAACTTGATCCCAGGTGGGAACTACCAGTTCAGAGTAAGAGCCAGCAACCACTGGGGCATCAGTGCCCCGAGTGAGCCCTCCAACATGGTCACTCTACCCAGCTGTGGTTAGTACTGTACACACGATTACCAAACGTATGTTTAATATGTTTAATATGGCAGACAAAAAAATAACATAGGTATAAATAAATGTACATATAAATGAATAAAGATAATTAAAAAAAGAAAGAAATATATGCATAATTAATAGTATAGATAAATAAATGAATACAATGTTTTATTTATAAATTATATATTGATATATGTCTACATTTATTTATTTATTTATTTATTTATTTATTTATATATTTCTGCATGTATTTATTTATTTATTCATTTATTTGCTTATTTTAACATTCCTGCATTTATTTCCACATTTCTTTATGTATTCATTTATTTATTTCCACATTTATTTATTTATTTATTTATTTATATATGCATTTGTATGTTAATTAGGTAGGCGGTCCTAAACTTGCGCTAAAGCGGGATTGGTCAGCTGGTAAATCAGACAGAAGCAACAGGTTTCTACTTCTAAATACAGTACCGTAGCCGTAGAGATCCGCTAGAAGGGCCCGGTGCATAGCCACTGTTGCGGCCGCTGCTCCGTGGCCCGTACCCCGCCCTACTGGCCCCAGCGTGTAGAGCTGCGCCGCCCCCGAACGACCCGACCGCCACCCCTGCCGCAAAGCGGAAGGACAACGGGGCCTACGGGCCGCCGGACGTGAAAGGGACGAGAGGCGAGGCACTACGTACACTCCCCGGCTACGGTGCTGCGTGAGGGGAGACCTTCCCAACGTTAAATTAGTTAGAAACCTGTTGCTTCTGTCTGATTCACCAGTTGACCAATCCTGAATTAGAGCGAGAATAGGACCGCCTACCTAATTAACATACAAATGCAGAAACACAGAAGTAAATTAATGAAGAAATTTGGAAATTAATCAATAAATGTAGAAATGTTAAAATAAATAAATGATTAAATTAATACAGAAATAAAAAAAATAAATGTAGAAATACATCAATTAATAAATATATAAATAAATAAATATTTTTATTAATTTATTTTTTAATCAATTCAGTTATTAATCTGTATATTTATTTAATCATTTGTTTGTTTATATGTGCATTTTTTTTTTTATACTTTTTTTTATACTATGCCATTTTTAGTCCTTAATAGTTTATCGTAAAAATAGTAAAGTACACTGTGTATTTTATGTGTTTCCTTCTGAAGTTTCAACATACGATGGAACAGGAATCCACTGGAAAGAGAACTTTGAATCAGCGTTTATAGAGATGGGTGAAATCGGAAGGTAAAGTATTTGTCCAGATTTTTTTTGTGTATTTTTATAAATTAGTAAAAACATAAACCCAATGCACCATTACTCATTTTCTCTTTCTTTCTATCTGTTTCCCTCATCTAAACCGTTCAGGGGTCGTTTCTCCGTGGTGAGGAAATGTCTGCACAAGTCCAGTAAGAAGGAGATGGCGGTGAAGTTTGTCAATAAGAAGATGCAGAAAAAAGAGCAGGTGGCTCACGAGGCAGATATCCTAAAACATGTCCAGCACCCTCAGTTGGTGATGCTGAACGACACCTACGAGTCCCCCACAGCCTACATACTGATCCTGGAACTGTAAGTCTGACCTACTTTGACAGCTAAGAAAATGAAAGTTGAATTGACATGGGACTTGAATGGGGAGCCCAACTGGAAACCAGTTTTGTCCACCAATTCAGTGTTGGTTCTGGTGATGAATGTCAGTAATGGGCTCTATTATGGTCAGAGATTTGACAAGGAGGGGTTAAATATGGGTTAAACATGGGTCGCATGAGTTGCACACTGGAATATTAAGTGGGCTGTGGTCTTATTTAGGAGGCTATATTACAAAATATGTATATTGGTTACTTTTAATTTGAGCATTTATAAAGGATTATGTATAAAAGCAGATATTTACTCCATTTATTTTGACGTTAAGGTTTCATGTAGTCTCCGTTTTGTCTCTAGGCTGGAGGGTGGACGCCTTCTAGATTACCTGGTGGCCCATGATGAGCTGATGGAGGAAAAGGTGGCTTTCGTCATTAAGGATACTCTGGAGGCCTTACAGCATCTGCACAACTGCAAAGTGGCTCACTTGGACGTGAAGGTGCAAAACTTTTCTACATCTAGGGTTGATTTCCCAGAGAGGGATTTAGCCTAGTCCTCCACTTAAAGAAAGCATGTAGTCCAGGTCTAGGCTTAATACTTGTCTGGGAAATCAACCCATAGGGTATGTTTAACTTTTTCTAATTAAGCTGATGTTACAGATATAGAATATTACGGTATAATATATAAAATAGTAATACATTCATGACTTACCCATATTTTTAAGGCGCACTTAAAAAGGCACTATAAGGCGCACTTAAAAGTTTCAGTAAAGTTTCTCCAGCACCGAGGCTGGAGCAGTATTAGCATTAGCTGCTAACCACAGCGCTTTTGCCATTTCACCGACTATAGCCTGCGTGTTTACCGTTAAACTACATGGGAGGAACTATTAGCTTATTATACACTAGGTTACTGGAACACTCAGGGTTCTTTGGTGTAGTGCTGTTACTAGCGCCAAGTGCTGCTAAATGCACTAAATTACTGGAAATCTAAGCTTACTGTAATTAAATGGGAGCGCTTTACTCACTCAAATAAAACGTTTCCATTTGAGAAATCTGTGTAGATCACAGGTAAGACCTGCTAAATTAGAAGGGAAACATGTCAACACCCTTGTTTCTTACTGTTGATGCTTAAAATGTGCCTTATGTATGAAAATAGACCAGAAAATCGATGTTCTTCGATAGTGCACCTTATAATCTGTAAAATACATTATTTATACTTTGTATTGCATTATTTTTTTTGGCAAATTCTATCTCACTAAACTCTATCTAACTCTCTCCCACACAGCCTGAAAACCTGATGGTGGCTCGTCACATGCCCGTTCCGTGTGTGAAGCTCATAGACTTTGGCGATGCAGTGCAGATATCAGGCCACTGTTATGTGCACCTCCTGCTGGGAAACCCTGAGTTTGCTGCTCCGGAGCTGATCCAGGGTACCCCCGTCTTCTTATCCACTGACGTGTGGAGTGTGGGGGTGCTGGCCTACGTCCTCCTGAGCGGAGTCTCCCCGTTTCTGGACGAAAGCCTGGAGGAGACCTGTGTCAACATCTGCAAACTGGACTTCTGCTTTCCAGATGAGTATTTCTGTGACGTGAGTCAGGCAGCGAGAGATTTCATCATCTTGGCACTGAACCAGGACCCCAGGAAGAGACCTAGCGCCTCCACGTGCCTGCAGCACCTGTGGGTGGGCGCTCACAGCGGAGACTACTCTAAGACGCCGCTGGATACGGCCAGACTCGCAGCTTTTATTGACAGGAGAAAACAGCTGCATGACATCAGACCTATCACTAATATTAAAGGGCTGGTCAGTAGCACTATGGGGCACACCATTTAGGAGGGAAGTATGGAGTGATGTTGTAGCTGGCATACAGTATGTTGTAGGATACTCTTATAAATAGGGCTGCAGCGATTAGTCGATATTATCGGCAATGTCGATTATTTAAATTTGTCTACTACAAATTTCATTGTCGACTAATCATTAATTTGTAAAAGTACTGCATTACACAAAGTGCTGGGGACAGAATTACAATGGGAGATGGGTAAATAGCTTTAAATTCAACTCAGTGTGTGTTTTCAAAATTGCCCAGGCACAACAGATTTCATATTTGCCTACTAAGTTTAGTACTTCCCATGTTTAAACAAAATCCAGATATTTAAATGCCTTTTAAACCTCATATTCAGCTGATTTTATTGGTTTTAGAGATAGAGGACATGGCAGAAATAGTTGTTGACTAATCGATGACTAATCGACTAAAAAATACCAAAATAATCATTAGTTGCAGCCCTACTTATAAATAGTAATAAAAATAATAATAATGGTTCCTAAATAGGTATTGGCTTGGACCAAAGGTTCCTTGCACTCATACTCATTTATATCTCATTTATTATTTTTTAAAAAT
This sequence comes from Astyanax mexicanus, assembly GCF_023375975.1. NCBI lineage: Eukaryota > Metazoa > Chordata > Actinopteri > Characiformes > Acestrorhamphidae > Astyanax > Astyanax mexicanus. The sequence continues at coordinate 30,395,381 of NC_064418.1, forward strand.
GGATTTATTTCTATTTATTTACCCTTATTTCTTCCATATTTAGAAATGCAAACTAGCATGTGCCTCCTCTGACTAATGAGAAATCAGCACCGCGTTTATTCAAACTGCCACTGATGCACTGGCATCACCAGATAGCCCATGTGCCCAGCTATCATACATCAGCCAATAGACGCCTGCGCTGGCCAATATTACATTTGGAGTGACACAGGGAAGCGAGCTCCATCTACCCACCCCAGAAAGAGAGAGCAAGGCCAGTTTTGCTCTCACAGACTCTGGCTGCTGATGCCAAACCTTTATTTAGTTTATTTTATTTTTTAAAGAACAACCCATCTAAAAAAAAAACTTCAGGAAACCAGAAGTGGTTCATCAGTAGCCTAGCTCTGATGAACAACCCTTTTGGACACATTTTGGGCACCATTTTTAGGAGTGGACTATACCAAACTGAGTTTTACTGCATACAGAAGAAAGAAGGAAAGAAGAAGTTGTGGATGTGAAGCTCAAATATGGTGTTTCATATCAAATATATATAGCAGGGATTTATCACTCTGGCCCATCAAAACAAGGCCAGCATCATCATTAAAAACGAAGAAAAAAACAACAATACAAAGTTCCACTGCCTGTCTAGAGAACGAGCGTGTGCTCTCCACAGCTAGACAGGGCCATCTAGTGGTTAGGAGTGTGGTGTATTGAGCCTCTGGCCCACTATGGAAATACTACTATACGCAAAGCTGTGGGCTGAAGTATTTAAAGTTGTGCATCACTGTGGGTAAACGTTCTAAATGTTAGCCATTTAAACAAGAAAGAAAGAAAAAAAACAATCTCAGAGCATAAATTCAAGTTTAACCTTTGTTGAATGTACAGTAATATAGAATGTGGTTTAACACTGCTGTACTAACTGAAGATATGAGATATTTAGCACTGTTTTCTAGAGAAAAAAAGCATTGTCTGTAGATATAGGACAGCAGATATTTTTACAGGTTTAATATGAGATTAATGGGAGTATATAGGATATTAAGCAGTATGTGTAGTTACAGCCTATGCATAGAGTTTACACAACGTCACACAATCGGCTTTAGTTTATCATTAAATTGTTCATCCGTAATAAATATCAATATTGATGCCTTGTTTTATGATATTGATGAGAAGGTGATTTATGATTGTTTCTGAACATTTTACAGTTAATTTATTCACCCCTTTTTGGTGCATTTGACATGTTTTCATGTTGGTTGTCGAACCTGTCTGTCTGTATTGACCTTTTTAATTTTCATGAACCCTAAAGCCTTAAACGTACTTATTCTGTTTTTTTACCCTATTTATATAATTTAAGTGACGGTCTGTATTTTTAATAGCAGACTGATATATTTTTATGTTGGGTTTATTTGTCAAATTTTCATTTGGACTTTTATGTGAGGAGAAATATGTGTTTGATATTTTTAGTTGTGTGGTCCTGTTAAAAAAAAATTCAAACATTTACTCTGAAATAAACACTGATTTTGACACCATGCACTTCTTGTACACCTACCTGTAATAACTTACAGCATATGTACTGTTACCATCTTTTCACAATGACCAAGGCTGTGTTCACATTATCAGGTTAAATGTTCAGACTGCCAGCCCAAATCCAGATTTGTATCCAGATTGAGTTTTGACAATCTGAACAGACAGAAATCACATGACATTTTTGCAAGTGGTTTAAAATGCGATTAGAATCTGATTTGTACAGACTGATGTGTCTCAGTCTGAACCCCCTGACCTATCTGATCACTTGCAAGCTGCCAAGCACATTCTTACAGCTACAATTTCACACAAAAAATTATGTTTACAATCACGTATTACGCCCACAAATTGAACATGCATCCAGTTTGGGATCACATATAAAAGAGTCTCAAATTAAATTTTACAAGATCAAATTTCCACACAGTCCTGAAAAAAAACAGGCCTGTGACGCATCAGCTTTACCTTTAGCCGGGTAATTTGAACATAGCCTTATCCTAGTCTATAAACAGAAACACATCTAGTTCAATAGATTGTCACTGGTTGATATATTTAACTTTATATGCTGTATGTCAGGGGTTGGCAATTAAGTTTGACTGCGGGCCAAATATTTTCCAAGCCATAACATGGTGGCCCACAACAAAAAATATTCTGCTTTGGAAAATGAAGTGTAATGGGATGGACTGCTACAGACTAGTAGCTCTCCAGTCCAGAGGGTTGTTGAACCCAATGCGGTATATTTTCAAACTTTCAGTTCCATCATTGATCTCCCAGGTTTGAGGACAGATATGGTCTATTGTGACACTGAGGTATCTATTGTTATTGTATGTATTACTATTGTTCTTGGACGGGTCAATTCTTTGAAAGCCTCATAATAAGATACTATGCTATTCAAATGAAGGATTTTGAAGAATAAGAAAGAACACCACAGTCAACAGCCAAATAACCAGAAACCAAACCACCACAGTAATAAATGACGCTACATGCCAGCATGATCGGTTGCTAGCAATGGGATGCCTGTTCTGAACTATGAAGGTCCAGAGATTTACTCTTCAGTATTCCTTGAACATTTTATTTTATCATTTACATTCTATGTTGTAAGATGCTTCAATGCTGCACATTACATTTGCTAGTATATAATCATGCTGTTTGATTTTATTATTTGTAGGGCTATGCAGTAGTCATCAAGATGTCATCATGATTTGAGGCATATTCTGCAAACAAATAAAACCTGCTTTTGTCATTTTAGTCATGATAGTATTGCTGTACATAAATGGAAGTGTACAATTTGCATACCAAAATGAAAATGTCATTTCTTGAATCATATGGGCTGTTTGTTTGTTACTGGATGTTTAATAAACAGTGCTTGTTTTTAGAAAAAAGAAGATGCTTTCAGTGATGTTAGTTTGATATGTTATATCAAATAAATAAATATTTAAGTTATTTGCACAAAAAAATTAACCTATCCTTTGGGATGTATATTTCAGCCACTTTCTGCTTTCTGAGGAAATTCAGGAATATTATAAAAAGCCACTGCCTGTTCTCACCGCTGCCCAGCGGCATAAGTTACAGAAGCATGAAGACCAGGACCAGCCGGTTCTGAGACAGCTTCTTCCGCCAGGCCATCCGGCTGCTGAACAGCCAGTAACAATCTGACCTCATCTCTCTCACTACCCAAAAAAATTACATCACCACCCCCCCCCCAGACAAACTCACTTTGCACCTTGCAAAATTTAAAGTCATACTGCACCCACCAGACTTTTCCCCTTTACCATGTCACAAACTGTACATTTGTATGAAGTAATGCAAACATCTGGATATATTAAGTTATATATAAATACATTTTATATAGTGCAATAATATATGTACAGTGTACATTGTGTGTAATACTTGAATTTATTGTCTTTTTTGCTAGTAAGGGGCTCATTCAGGTGAGATCAGTTCCCGTTCAGTTAAGCCAGGATTCAGGCTTCACAAGATATAAAAATCAATCAGTTAGCCTCAAAATATTACTTATATTTACTACAGAGCTTTGCTTTGCTATAAACAGACTCATTAAACTTATACAAATGTGTATTGTTATTTTGGAACGTATATAACTATAACTTTTGATAGGAAAAAAATAGGAGTTGAATCACACTGCTTCAGCAATGCTCCTGATCGATTAAAAAGGGGGAAAAAAGTAATAAAAGTGGTAAGTATGCCCTCTGCCATAATATTAAAAGGACAAACTAGCTGAAACCGGAATTTGAAACTTTAAAAAAAAGGGTTCAAGTGAATTTTTAAAAGATTTGCAATATTTTGAAAATCAGTTTTTCAGATTTTTTTTAATGTATGCAGGTGTTTTGAATCACGTTTAAAAGACTAATTTGCAGTGTTTTTCATCTAACGGATTTAAATATAGATTTTTTAACATCACTTGACTCTTTAAAAAAATAATTGTTTGAAAAGTAATTTAAACATTGGATCATTATTCTTAGATGGTCAAGGGAGCTTTACACTAAGCTGTTTTTAATTATCGGCTACTGGAGCCCTGAGAGAGCACAATTGGCCTTGTTCTCTCTGGGTGGGTAGATGGTGCTCTCTCCCCACATCACTCCAAAGGGTGAAGTCGATCAGCACAAGGCGTCTGTGAGCTGATGTATTGGGACCAAGATGCTGTGCTCTCCTCCGAGCTCACTCTGAGGATATTTTGCAATGCTGCATCAGCGGCAGTTCAAAAAGAGGCGTTCAAAAAGAGGCGTTCAAAAAGAGGCGGTGGCTGACTGCACATGTATCAGAGGAGGCATGTGTTAGTCTTCACCCTCCTGGTGTTGTGATATCACTAGTGATAGGGGGAGTCCTAATGAGTGGGTTGGGTAATTGGCCATGTAAATTGGGGAGAAAATGCGGGGCGAAAAGATGTTTTTAATTGTAGGATGCTTTTGGGAAACGGCTCTTTTTTACTGCGGTCAAGCCAGCCCCCACTTCAAAACGCTTGGTCAAACTAGCCCCCACGCTGTTTCTTAGAGCGCGCATACACTGAACATTGCGGCAAGCGTGAGAAGGAACACATTTCAAAATAAAAGTCCCCCCCCTTAATATCACGACATTATGCTGTGGAGTGGTATTAAAAGGAATCCACATAATATCACATGTTATGTCTGATATCACATGTCAATTTCATGTAGTCCTGGTAGTACACGAAATAAAAGCCCTGTAAATTATAACAATTATGTTAATTAAATAATAATAATACTAATAATAATAATACTAACAATACTACTACTACTAATAATAATACTTGTATGTGTCACTCACTTAATAGCAGGGCATTATAATGTGTCATTTCAAAATAAAGGCCCTTTAAATTGTAACATTTGTGTAATTTTACACAATGTTTAGACTGTTATTAAAAGAAATCTGTCTGATATCACAGTTCAATTTCAGATAGTCCTGATAGTACACTACTTGTATGTGTCACTCACTTAAAATCAGAACATTTTGATGCGTCATTTCAAACTAAAGGCCCTTTAAATTATAACAATATTTTATTTCAACAATGTTTAGACTGTTATTAAAAGGAATCTGTCTGATATCACAGCTCAATTTTATATAGCCCTGATAGTACACTACTTGTATGTTTCACTCACTTAATATCAGAAGATTTTGATGTGTCATTTCAAAATAAAGGCCCTTTAAATTATAACATTTATGTAATTTTACACAATATTTAGACTGTTCTTAAAATAAATCTGTCTGATATCACAGTTCAATTTCATATAGTCCTGATAGTACACTACTTGTATGTGTCACTCACTTAAAATCAGAACATTTTGATGTGTCATTTCAAAATAAGGGCCATTTAAATTGTAACAATATTTTATTTCAACACAATGTGTAGACTGTTATTAAAAGAAATCTCTCTGATATCACAGGTCAATTTCATATAGTCCTGATAGTACACTACTTGTAAGTTTCACTCACTTAAAATCAGAACATTTTGATGTGTCATTTCAAAATAAAGGCCTCTTAAATTATAAAAATATTTTATTTCAACACAATGTTTAGACTGTTATTAAAAGAAATCTATCTGATATCACAGGTCAATTTCATATAGTCCTGATAGTACACTACTTGTATGTTTCACTCACTTAAAATCAGAACATTTTGATGTGTCATTTCAAAATAAGGGCCCTTTAAATTATAACATTTATGTAATTTTACACAATGTTTAGACTGTTATTAAAAGAAATCTGTCTGATATCACAGTTCAATTTCAGATAGTCCTGATAGTACACTACTTGTATGTTTCACTCACTTAAAATCAGAACATTTTGATGTGTCATTTCAAAATAAAGGCCCTTTAAATTATAACAATATTTTATTTCATCACAATGTTTCGACTGTTATTAAAAGAAATCTGTCTGATATCACAGTTCAATTTCATATAGTCCTGATAGTACAATACTTGTATGTGTCACTCACTTAAAATCAGAACATTTTGATGTGTCATTTCAAAATAAAGGCCCTTTAAATTATAACAATATTTTATTTCAACACAATGTTTAGACTGTTATTAAAAGAAATCTGTCTGATATCACAGTTCAATTTCATATAGTCCTGATAGTACACTACTTGTATGTGTCACTCACTTAAAATCAGAACATTTTGATGTGTCATTTCAAAATAAGGGCCATTTAAATTGTAACAATATTTTATTTCAACACAATGTTTAGACTGTTATTAAAAGGAATCTGTCTGATATCACAGTTCAATTTCAGATAGTCCTGATAGTACACTACTTGTATGTGTCACTCACTTAAAATCAGAACATTTTGATGTGTCATTTCAAAATAAAGGCCCCTTTAATTATAAAAATATTTTATTTCAACACAATGTTTAGACTGTTATTAAAAGAAATCTGTCTGATATCACAGGTCAATTTCATATAGTCCTGATAGTACACTACTTGTATGTTTCACTCACTTAAAATCAGAACATTTTGATGTGTCATTTCAAAATAAAGGCCCTTTAAATTATAACATTTATGTAATTTTACACAATGTTTAGACTGTTATTAAAAGAAATCTGTCTGATATCACAGTTCAATTTCATATAGTCCTGATAGTACACTACTTGTATGTGTCACTCACTTAATATCAGAACATTTTGATGTGTCATTTCAAAATAAAGGCCCTTTAAATTATAACATTTATGTAATTTTACACAATGTTTAGACTGTTATTAAAAGAAATCTGTCTGATATCACAGTTAAATTTCATATAGTCCTGATAGTACACTACTTCTATGTTTCACTCACTTACTATCAGAACATTTTGATGTGTCATTTTAAAATAAAAGCCCTTTAAATTGTAACATTTATGTAATTTTACACAATGTTTAGACTGTTATTAAAAGAAATCTGTCTGATATCACAGCTCAATTTTATATAGCCCTGATAGTACACCACTTGTATGTTTCACTCACTTAAAATCAGAACATTTTGATGTGTCATTTCAAAATAAAGGCCCTTTAAATTATAACAATATTTTATTTCAACACAATGTTTAGACTGTTATTAAAAGAAATCTGTCTGATATCACAGTTCAATTTCATATAGTCCTGATAGTACACTACTTGTATGTTTCACTCAATTACTATCAGAACATTTTGATGTGTCATTTTAAAATAAAGGCCCTTTAAATTATAACATTTATGTAATTTTACACAATGTTTAGACTGTTATTAAAATAAATCTGTCTGATATCACAGTTCAATTTCATATAGTCCTGATAGTACACTACTTGTATGTTTCACTCACTTAATATCGGAACATTTTGATGTGTCATTTCAAAATAAAGGCCCTTTAAATTATTACAATATTTTATTTCAACACAATGTTTAGACTGTTATTAAAAGAAATCTGTCTGATATCACAGTTAAATTTCATATAGTCCTGATAGTACACCACTTTTATGTTTCACTCACTTAAAATCAGAACATTTTGATGTGTCATTTCAAAATAAGGGCCATTTAAATTGTAACATTTATGTAATTTTACACAATGTTTAGACTGTTATTAAAAGAAATCTGTCTGATATCACAGTTCAATTTCATATAGTCCTGATAGTACACTACTTGTATGTTTCACTCAATTACTATCAGAACATTTTGATGTGTCATTTTAAAATAAAGGCCCTTTAAATTATAACATTTATGTAATTTTACACAATATTTAGACTGTTCTTAAAATAAATCTGTCTGATATCACAGTTCAATTTCATATAGTCCTGATAGTACACTACTTGTATGTTTCACTCACTTAAAATCAGAACATTTTGATGTGTCATTTCAAAATAAAGGCCCTTTAAATTATAACAATATTTTTATTTTAACACAAGTTTTGACTGTTATTAAAATGAATCTGTGTGATATCACAGGTCAATTTCATATTTCATTTCATAATTTAAAGGGCCTTTATTTTGAAATGACACATCAAAATGTTCTGTTATTAAGTGAGTGACACATACAAGTAGTGTACTATCAGGACTATATGAAATTGAACTGTGATATCAGACAGATTTCTTTTAATAACAGTCTAAACATTGTGTTGAAATAAAATATTTTTATAATTTAAAGGGCCTTTATTTTGAAATGACACATCAAAATGTTCTGTTATTAAGTGAAACATGCCTAGAGCCGTTTATAGAATCTGCCGACTCCCTTCAAAAAACTGTAAGGCGTTTATAAACTATGATTTTTATGATATTGCTTCATTGCTTCTTATAAACCCATTCATTTTAGACCTTCAAGTGGGTACCTTATTCTCCTCACAAGAGATACTTATGTTCTTGTGACAAAACATGCTTTTGGAGAGCAGCCAGATGAGTCAGCGAATTGTGGGCCTCATTTATACGTTTTTAATCTTGATTTAAGTATTAATATGCGTGAGGAAGGTTTTTACGCATGTACCTGCAGTTCCGTGCTTTAACACATGATGTCACTAATTCCCGCTCCCTCTGCAATCTTCTGAAGGGATACGCGTGCCTCAAATCTAGATTAAATGTACGCCCGTTTTTTACGCCATATATATTTTTCATAAATCACTGTTCTTGCGTGAGAGGTTGCGCACGCACATTTCAGCCCTGTTTTAATGCGTACGCACCCTCTCACGCAAGAACAGTGTTTTAACCCTTGTGTGGTGTTCGGGTCTGTGGGACCCGTTTACATTTTTTATCAAAGGAAAAATGATACCATCAAATACTAGCTGCGGTCCAATCTGAAGGGAGCTGCCTAGGTAGTCATTGCCTTCAAAGGCAGCTCCCTCGTTCGGCAGCATTTTCACCCATAAGGGATCTTATAAGGCAGCGCGTTCGGGACACGCAGCTACTATTTCTAACTCAAACTTATTGGCTTTGGGTCATTTTCTGTGAAGAACATATATCAGAACACATTTTTGATGAACACCCCCCCCTACACATTTAAATTACATACAGGATGTTCGGGTCTACTGGACCCGGGGCTAATAAAGGTGTTTACTCTGTTCTCCTCCGGTCTGGGTGTGTAGTTTGTGTGTGTTTTGTTTCTGCCCCTATTGTTCCTGTACCAGCTTGTAATATTGTTGAAGAATTAAATGGATACCTGTCAGAAATTGAATGCTCTTTTGCCCAAAAAATTAGCCACCATGCATAGCTGCCCAGTGTGATAAGAATGCGACTAGGATTGGCGGATGGCAGTTTCCCCGGTACAGGACATCAAGTCTTTTTTTTTTTTAGCTTTTTATCCCAGATTCCATCCTAAACATTATTCTGAATTGCACTTATTTAGAGGGAAGGCCTGTTTTTAGAGAGAAATGGAACGGAGTTGGACCTATTCCATAATTTTGCAGAATTTAAAACATTAAAATGCAGCGGGTCCACCAGACCCATGAACACTGTCTGAGTAACAAAAATATGAACACCATACAAGGGTTAAACGAGCGTACATTTAAGCAAGGTTTGAGGCACGCGTATCCCTTCAGAAGATTGCAGAAGATTTGGACGTTTAACTATGACCACAACTTGGAGGACAATATGCAGTTAAACATTTGATCTTCGGACTAGGTAACTTTTTTGGACGTTATGGTGACGGGTGCAGGAAATTGACATTATTAAAGAATACATATAATTTTTTATTTATAATATATCAACATCATTGTTATAAATATTGTTAATCAGTATGAATATAGACTATTTGATTAAGCGTCATTTGTTAATAATTATTTATTATTAATTATTTAGTAGATTATATTTTTGTATCTATTTAATTAATTAACGAATTTAGGTATTTATGTATGTATTTGTCTATTTGAAAATGCAATCTGTGCGGAAAATTGTTAGGTTGATTTTAACCAGTCAACACCACTCTGATTTGCTGAGACCGCACTGATCACAACCATAGACTGTATATAAGTATAGACAGCACGACAGGGGTTGAAAAGTGAAGCCACAACGTCTCTTACGCCCTCTGGTGGCTGGTTTCAGTACAGCTTTTAACCCTAAAGCCTATTTCCATTCAACTGAATGAAAGATGACGGAATTTTAATCTAAAATTACACATCCAGGATTTTTTTGGAAAGTTGATTTCTGTACATTCTGCAAGCCCCACTCCTTTGTTAATAACCCCAGTGTTTTTTTTTTTTTTTTTTTTTTTTACAGTACCCTCAGGAAAACTTTCTCTCCAGTTTTTTTTTTGGTAAGTGGATCATTTCTCTCCATCAGTTCATTAGTATTCATACTGTAGATCCATGCGGTTCTTGACTCACTTTCCAACTCGCGTTTTAGGTTTCCAAACCAAAGATTTATTTCTTTACAAAATAATACACAAGAAAACTGAACAAAAAACGATTAAAATGCTTATAAACAGAAAACTAGGTACTTATATTCATGTTCCTAATTCCTAAATCCTAAAACTGCGGTCAGAAAAGGTGAGGCTCCTTTGGCTTTTTACTGCTTGTCTTGTTTTTTCTCCTGCCCAAAAAACACTGTAATTATCCGAATCTAACCACCTACAGGTGCCTAGTGGTAACACACATTTCTAATGCCGTTACTGGTATACTAATACTGTCCCTTACACATACTTCGTTCTTCTCCCTAATTTTAGTATTTACGTTAGGTTTTTAACCTAGCCTTAGGTACTTAACGATAGTTAACTAGGTTAGCCAACTCAGGTTAGCTAAGTAAAGTAACTAAACTTGTTTGGTGAAAATTACGTGGAGTGGGCGGGGTTTGAGCAGTCACACGGCCCCGCCCCCCGCCTCCCACCTCTGTCACGCCAGTTCTGCCTCTACTGCCTCTGCAAGCGCAGGCAAGATGGCAGCTTCCATTTCGGCCATATTTTGGCTTTAAAACGCCTTAATGAGAGTAAATGGGGACCGTCCAGTCCATACTTTTATACAGTCTATAATCACAACCCAAACTCCACAACGCGCCAAGCAGCACATTTTTAGTTGCTGCGGAAGCACAGCTCATTTAGGCTCAGCTCAGCTCACCTCAGGACTTGTTGTGCTACTAAGATATAAGGTAAGTTCGACCAGGTCCTTTATTTTATGATCATGTATGTGTTTGTAGTGTCTTACACCACCTGCACGTGCTGGCCTTGCCTCTCTTTCTAGGTAGTTAGCTAACGTTAGTTGTCTAAGGATAGCTAAACATTGCCATAGTTTAAATGTAATATGAATTGCATTTGAAAATGAGCAGATTTTTAAAACTTGTCTTATGAATAAGCTAATTTGAAATAGTTTTTTTGTGGGAAAAACCTAGATAAAATAGCTTAATGACGAAGTGTGAGAAAATTAAAACAGCACAATATTTTTCCTCAGGTGTAAGCTTAGCGCTGTTAGCTTAGCATTAGCGCAGTGTTCGTGTGAAGAATAAAGTTAACGTTATATGTAAATTTCATATAAATAAGCCAACTTGTTGTTGAAATTGTTTTGTTAAAATACTGCACATATTTCTGGTCAGGTGTTAAAAGTGTATCCCCGCATTATATTAGCATTAGAAGTAACGTTAAGTAACTTACATGTAAATATTATGTAAATAAGCCCATTTTAAATAGTTTGTTGTTGGAAAAATTCAATAAAAAAGCCTAGCGATTAAAAAAAAACTTGCAAGATTAAAACTGCACATATTTCTCGTCTAGAGTTCAATGAATGTGTATTCCCACCATTAGTTTAGCATCAGCATGAAGAATGTAAATATTATATAACGTTAAATAAGCCAACTTTAAATAGTTTGCTATTGGAAAAACTTAATTAAAATAGCCTAGGGGTGAGACAAGGTCTGGAAAGATTAAAACAGCGGAATATTTCCAGTCCAGAGTTAACTGTGTTTTTGTAAAAGTGTATGGCTCCCCCGCTGCAAAAAGCCTGCAGTGTGTGGAGCGGTAGAGCTTTGATCGGGCCCAAAAATCCAGCCCGACCCGGCCCAAATCCATGCACTTTCTGCCCGAGCCAGACCCGACCTGAGCCATAAACTGTCATTCTGAACCCGAGCCATTTTTTAGTAATTAGAGCGTTAAAATTGAGCTATTTAAAACATTTTCGGGCTGTTTGAATTAGCGAAATCTGTTAAGAATTATGTTAAATAACCTTGCGACGCTGAAGAAGCATAGACCTATTATTATTTCTTTTTTTTTTATTCGCTTCTTTCTTTCTTTATTCCTTGTCTGTTGTACAGGCAGTGTGAGGTTGGTGGATGGTGGCAGTCGCTGTGCTGGGAGAGTGGAGGTTCTTCATAGAGGGCAGTGGGGAACAGTGTGTGGTGATGACAGGGATATGAGTGATGCTGCAGTGGTGTGTAGAGAGCTGGGCTGTGGAGAAGCTGTAGATGCACTGGGCAAATCTCATTTTGGATCAGGATCAGGACCAATCTGGATGGATGATGTGGACTGTAGTGGATCAGAGTCTAGACTGAAGAACTGTAGATCACCAGTATGGGGTAAACATGACTGCAATGAAACCCACAATTCTGGAGTCATCTGTTCAGGCAAGCTACACTATGTTCATATAATATGTGCACTGTATTGAATAGTTACATTGTGTGTCTGTGCTGTCTGACTTTCATTTATTAAATCCTGTTGTTATCTCATTGTTTATGCTCTTGTGATATTTTAGGAGCCAGGCTGGTTTTAGGTTCTCGCTGCTCTGAGAGAGTGGAGGTTCTTCATGGAGAGAGCTGGGTCACAGTGTGGGATGCTGACTTTAACCAGCAGGATGCAGAGGTTGTGTGTCGAGAGCTGGGCTGTGGTTCTCCTGTGAAGGTTCTGGGAGCAGCTGCGTTTGGTAGAGGGGAGGGTCAGGTGTGGTCAGAGGTGCTTCAGTGTAGAGGAAACAAATCTCAGACTCACTTCTGTCTTTTTTTAAAAAATATCTTTTTTATTTTTGTTATTTTGAAACTGTAAAGGGAAAAAATATTAAAAATGCTAAATAGACGTGTCCACTTCAATGTTATGTGTTCTAAACATTAGGTCATTTTTATTTCCTTCTGTAGTCACAATAATATACATTTTGATTAGGGGTGTCCTATGCTGGAGTTATCTGTTCAGGTAAAACACTGTAAACAGGGACTGTACATTATCTGCCATGTAGGCAAAGTGTACAGCACATATGATTTTTCTTTTTAACCCACCCTAAATCCTTGTTGATTGCCAAGGTAAATTGGTATGTTTAAACTGAGCAATCACCAAACTGTGCTGTACACTGGAATTCTCAACCAACAATTAATTTACTGATTTTTTTTTTTTTACTGATTTCATAATTTTGCTGATCCCTATTAATTTGTTTAATGTAATTCATAGCTTTACTGAACTTATTTTGAATCCTTATACTCTCGTTAGTTTTTTCCAATGCATTTATGAATCATTCATTGTGCAATATTTAGCATCATCATGCTTAATCATTTATCATTACTGATAAATAAGCTTTCTTTTTTTCATGGTAATTTTTAGGAGTCCTGCTGGTTAATGGCTCTCGCTGCTCTGGAAGAGTGGAGGTTCTTCATGGTGAGAGCTGGTTCACAGTGTGTGATGCTGACTTTAACCAGCAGGATGCAGAGGTTGTGTGTCGGGAGCTGGGCTGTGGTTCTCCTGTGGAGATTGTGGGAGCAGCTGCTTTTGGTAGAGGGGAGGGTCCGGTGTGGTCAGAGGAGCTTCAGTGTAGAGGAAACGAATCACAGATTCACTTCTGTCCAAAATCATCTTCACTCAAACACAACTGCTCCCATGATAATGATGTGGGACTGGTGTGTGCTGGTAAGAGCTAAATGGCTTATGTATTAATTTTGAGATTCAGTCTGATTTTTCAGATTTCTACATCTTTTCCTCTCTCTTTCTCTCTCTGTTGTACAGACAGTGTGAGGTTGGTGGATGGTGGCCATCGCTGTGCTGGGAGAGTGGAGGTTTTTTATAACAGAACATGGAGATCAGTGTGTGGTAAAAACTGGGATATAAGAGATGCTGCAGTGGTGTGTAGAGAGCTGGGCTGTTGGGAGGCTGTATTTAAAAATGTTCAGTTTGGACCAAGATCAGCCTGGATGGATGATGTGAACTGTAGTGGATCAGAGTCTTCAGTGAAGCACTGTAGATCAGCTGGATGGGTGGAACAAATTTGTAATCGACTTGCTGGAGTCATCTGTTCAGGTGAGCTCTCCTAAATCTTAAAATACTTGTCGTTGGAATGTATATCAGTTGTGCACAATTTATTTATTATAGCATTTCTTCCTAATCTGCCATAATCATGACCTACTTTCACCTATATTAACCCACTTTTATTTGGTTAAGACCACTAGATCAGTCACTGTTTGCTCAATCTCAGACCTGGTTTTGCGTTTAAAAAATAATGTGGCAAATTACTGTATAGAAGAAAACTATAAGCTGTAATAAACCTAGTTAACACTTATAATACAGCCTGTGTTTTAGAGCTTAAGTTCCCATAACTTACAGTGTGATTTCTCTGTATGAACTAGCACATACAAAATACTTACCGGGTCTTACTAGTACTTAAATGTAGGTAATAACTTGATATACTAAGTCAAATTATTAAAAAAGCAAATTATTATATGGAGATGAAAAGTGATTTTCACTATAAGACAATACTTAATTATAGAAAGACTATTGCTGTAGGCATGATGGAGAAATACATTTTTGTAATCTTTCCTTTCTGGTAGAAAATAATGGATTTCCATGCAGAAGTCCCATTCACAACGAAACAGGCGTTAATATTTTTTAGTTAATTACAGTTACACCTTAGTTCAGTGGTACATGGACAGAGTTTTTATCTTTATATATTTTAAGCAGTTAATTAGTACATTTGTTTGTGTTTAGTGCTTAAACTGTTAATTGACTCCATGTGTAAGCCCACACTGCAGTTTTTCACTGTCATCAGTTCTTCACTAATATTAGTTTCATCGTTCCTACAGTAGAACCCTGTGGAACTTCTTAAGGTTTCCAAGTACTTGATGCTGTGTGTTAATGTTAATGTACATGTTCTCTTTCTCTTATAAACTAATTTAGGGGTCAGATTGGTGGGCAGATCTCGCTGCTCTGGGAGAGTGGAGGTTCTTCATGGAGAGAGCTGGGTCACAGTGTGTGATGCTGACTTTGACCAGCAGGGTGCAGAGGTTGTGTGTCGAGAGCTGGGCTGTGGTTCTCCTGTGAAGGTTCTGGGAGCAGCTGCTTTTGGTAGAGGGCAGGGTCCGGTGTGGTCAGAGGAGCTTCAGTGTAGAGGAAACGAATCTCAGATTCACTTCTGTCCAAAATCATCTTCACTCAAACACAACTGCTCCCATGATAATGATGTGGGACTGGCATGTTCTGGTAGGTATTTCACTTCCTTTTGTCAATTTCACACAAAACACTGACAAAAACACACATCCACCAAATTCAGATAACAGACAGGTGACGGAGACACAAATCCACCAGTTTGATTGATTTCTGTATTGCACAATATTATGAAAAAAGATATTAAGACATTAAAACATTAAGAAACCTTTAATTTGATTTGTCATTTATGTCCTTGAGGGCTAACCAGACTTTTTAAGTTTACAAGGAGTGCTGCAGAGAAGTCAAAAAGCAAAAGTTTTATACATATTAAAAAATGTTTAGACTTTGACTATGTTGAATTGTTTTTGGTGACCATTTTAAAAGAAACTTACAAAGTCTTATTTTTTTATCTAAAACTATAAGTATGTTTTTTTTTTTTATGTCTACCATTGATTTACAGGCAGTGTGAGGAATAATAAATTATTTCATTTAGACTAAGATGAGTAATATTTAAGGAACTACACATACAGTGTGTAATGCAACATGTCAGATGTGTGGCATTCCTAATGTGCTTTCACTAATGTGATTTTGCGATGTGGTAGAGTGCTGATCGTGGGTCCAACAGTATCCAGCACTTTTTAGTGGATTAGTGGATTGACCTGTCAATGTGTTTAGCCATGGCATAGCACATCTTTCTTCTGACTAGCCTTGTAATCTGATGCTTTCTTCTGGGTGCAGTGTTTTTTGATGATCAATGTACACAAATACTATACTGTAGGTGACAAGCGAAGACTTGTTGGTGGTCCTCACGCATGCTCTGGGAGAGTAGAGAAGCTTCATCGGAATTCTTGGCTTCCAGTGTGTGATGCTGACTTTAACCAGCAGGATGCAGAGGTTGTGTGCAGCTGGGAGCTGGGCTGTGGTTCTCCTGTGGAGGTTCTGGGAGCAGCTGCTTTTGGTAGAGCAGAGGGTCAGATGTGGTCAGAGGAGCTTCAGTGTAGAGGAAACGAATCTCATATGTACCTCTGCCAGACATCTCCTTCCTTGAAACCCAACTGCTCTCACAACAAGGATGTGGGACTAAGATGCTCTGGTATGATGAAGTATGTTTGTAAAAGATTTAGATTAGTACTGAACTGTGAGCAATTAGTTTGTAATTACTGTATTTTTTTTTTATTATTATTGTATTGTATTATTGTTGCCTACTGTTTTTCCTCTGTAAATTCAGGTCACACTCAGGCTCGGCTGATGAACGGCTCAGATTCCTGTTCTGGTCGAGTGGAGCTCCAGTACCTCAGTGAGTGGGGTACAGTGTGTGATGTAAGCTGGGATATGAGAGCTGCCAGTGTCCTCTGTGCTCAGCTGAAGTGTGGGAGTTCTGTGGCTGTGTTGGGGTCAGACTGGTTTGGGGAGGGGAGTGGCCGGATCTGGGCTGATGTGTTTGATTGTCAGGGAAACGAAACACACCTGTTAAAATGTCCCATTTCATCATGGAGTCGAACTGCATGCTCTCATGAACAGTATGCTGGAGTTATCTGTAGTGGTGAGATCTTACAGTTGCAGTATAATAAATAACTGAAAGTTTATTACTCCCTCATTTTAAGCCAAGTAATATATTTTTTTCTCTTCAGGTTCTTCTCTGGCGTCTCATGAGGGAGGAGTGCGGTTGTCTGGAGGGATGGAGTGTGAGGGGGAGGTGGAGGTGTTCTTCAGGCAGGACTGGAGGAGAGTTCTGCTGGACTCCTGGAGTGAGTCTGAGGCCTCTGTGGTCTGCAGACAGCTGGGCTGTGGTTCTGTACTCAACATCTCCAGCTCCTCTTCATCCAGTCCAGAACACAGCTACATGTGTGTGACGGGTTTCAACTGCTCTGGGAGTGAAGCTCATCTGAGGAACTGCAGCAGCTCACAAGCAGTTAACTGCAGCTCCACAGTACAGCTCTACATCACCTGCTCTGGTAAGCATTGCACAGGTAATAAATGTATAATTTTATTTGTATGTATGATAACATGCAAAAGTGCCTCTATTATCCATATTTTTGAACATTTGAGAATAATTATTTGGCAAATATGAGTACATATACACAACACATATCTTGTGAAAGGAGTTTGAAAACATCTTTTGTATTTGTGTAAATTTTAGGTACATCTAACACAGTCCACAGCTCCATCAGGCTGGTTGGTTCTGGGGGAGACTGTGCAGGAAGGCTGGAGGTTTTCCACAGTGGATCATGGGGGACAGTGAGTGATGAATTGTGGGATATTGAGGATGCGCAGGTGGTCTGCAGACAGCTGCAGTGTGGAGTCGCCCTCAGTGCTCCAGTACCAGTACCAGCCCGGTTTGGATCTGGAACTGGACCCATTTGGCTGAATGAGGTGGAGTGTGAGGGGAACGAGGTGTCTCTGTGGAACTGCAGATATCAGCTGTGTGGAGAGGATTAATGTGGACACAAGGATGATGTAGGAGTCGTGTGCTCAGGTACTTCGTATCTTGAATTGCTCAGTTTGTAATGATCTTGTAATCAAGTACCAATGCCCTATCTATGTACAACTGGAGGTACATTTTGAATAATTAAAGAAGAAACTTTTGCACGTTTAAATCAATGTGCATAACTAGCTAGCTATCTTTCTCCCGCCAGAGTATAAAGAGATCAGACTGACTGAGGGCTGTGAGGGGAATCTGGAGGTGTACTATAATGGAACCTGGGGGAATGTGTGTGTAAATGGGATGACTGATGAAACGGCAAAATTGATCTGTCGAGAGCTGAACTGTGGAAGAACTGGCAGTGAGTCTTGGTCTAAAGCAAGAGTGGAATCAGCTCCTAACTGGCTGGATAATGTAAAATGTAGGAAACATGACTCCACTCTGTGGCACTGTCCATCTTCTTCCTGGGGGGAGAACAGGTGTGATAATCGCAATGAGGTTGCTTGCATTACCTGCTCAGGTAGGCAGATATGATGAGGTGTTAAAGACTTTAAAGAATGCTAGAACTAATGTAGTTTGTAATTGGAATTTCATAATTTTTTTTTTTTTTTTTTATTTGACAAATTGGCTGTGTGATTCATCTCCTCATGAGAGACCGTGCTCAAGTAAGAAAACTTATCATTATCAAAATGATCATGTCTTTGATAAACTACATTTTCTTTCTTTTTGACTGCATGTTCTGCCAGCATGCTTTCACTAATAAGCAATTCTTGTCTTTGCTCGCACTGTTTTATTTGTAGTTTGCATATTTTTTTGCACTTTAACATATTTTAGATAACACTTCTACAGTGATATTTTTAACAAAGGTTTAGAGAGGGATTCTGGGTAATGGAGTCCATCAGAGTGTCTATGTAAGTCTGAGGAATTCAGGTGTAGACAGGACAGGTGTGGTGGATGGGGGTGGGTAATATGGCCCTAAAACAATATCACGATGTTTCATGGCATTTATCGCGATAACAGTACTCTTGGTGATATGACAAAACACTGAATTAAAGATATTATTTTAAAAATACACTACTGAAACAAAATAAAAATTAAATTCTGTTTTTGCATATGATATGGCACCCCCCCAAACTACGATATAAAAAAATACAAGACTTTTTATCAGATGGTAACAGACATCAGTGATCCAGAAAGTCATGATACTATTAATGCACTCTATATAATCTATATAATTAATAATAAAGTAAAATGAATAATATTGGACAGATAAAAACAGCAACCCCAGTGGTGCCCTGCAGTCGTAATTAGGGGTGGGTGATATGGCACGATATTTCAGGGTATAGTATCGTTTTTTGCGTTTGATACGATATGGCACAGCCCTAGTGGTGGAAATAACAGGTGTAACAGACAGCTTGCTGAAGACAGACAAACTACACTCTATTAGAAGCAATATCTTATTTAAAAAAAATATTAGTTTAAAAAAATCAACTGTTTCAACTAAAACGGTAAAACAAGGTAAGTGCTTTTTTTTTTCTGGCTACTTCTGTTTTTTTTTCTCCTGCTCTCTTCTGCTTGTATATATTTTTCATCTTACAATGCTTTTTTGTGGTTTACCACATCTCTATAAGAACATATTTCATCATACAGTATATACGACTGTTGTAAATGTAAAACTTTGATGGATAATATTTTTTTTCCGTCTGTGGTGTGTTTGTAGAGCACATTCCTCTGAGGCTGAGGGGAGGAGTAGGAAGCTGTTCTGGATGGCTGCAGGTGTATCATAATAAAACATGGGGGTCTGTATGTGGTGACCTCTGGGACATCAGGGATGCTCAGGTAGTCTGCAGGCTGCTGATGGTTCTGGTGGAGGAACTATCTGGATGAACAGAATGAAGTGTAGAGGGAATGAGATTCACATGTGGGACTGTCCTCATTCCCTGAAGAACCACACTGACTGCTCCCACAGTGCTGGAGTCACTTGTGGAGGTCAGAGGAACAGACACAACTGAATATATTTGCCTCCTAACTGTTACAGAAACTTTACACATGCTTGAGAAAAATACTTACATCACATTGTTATTTTATGCTCACTCACTAGGCTTCCTGTATCATACTTTGCCTTTAAATAATAAAAGAGGACAGATGGGACATTTTGTCTTGCAAGGTCAGGGACCACTTTTCTCCATTGTAAACAGGCTTGATAGCAACTTCGGTAACTATTGTTGATCATAATGTTGGTCACACACATTTGGTTTCCATCATTTAATAATTGTAATGTTTTTGGGAAGGATAGAAAGTAACAATAGTGAGAGTCTGTATGTGCTTTGCACCAGTCTGTCTAGATCATTCTGTGTTTATAGACATTTCATATGTATTCTTCCATAATATTCATCACAAAATTATTCACATCCAATAAAAGGACTGTGTTCATGTATAAATTGTCTATACATTTTGTATATTTGTTTTTTAGATTCTCAACCACAGACAAGAAGAATCATACTTCCACAAACTCCTCCACCAGCTGTTCCCTCCATCTATCCAGTGTCTCTCCTGGTTCTGGGATATGTGCTCTTCCTGGCCTTAGTGCTTCTGGTTGTGCTGTTTTATCAGAACAGAGTGCTCAGGAGAGGTAGGGGGATTCAGAGATCATCTACAATCCACTTTCTGTACTTTCTCTAATCATCATTAGTACTTCAATCTGTCATCAGTCTTCTCTTCTACTGAACTGACTCCATGTTTCTCTCTGTCTCTCTCACAGTGATCTCTAAGAGGAGGAAGACTTCCGCTGACCTGTCTATGAGGAGATTGACACCAGGCTCATCCCTAAAAGAATTACTGTCTCAACTGAAAGTAAGAGTAAAATGTTTTTTTTTCTCTCAAAGCAGAAATGTCTGGTCTTTACAGAAATAATGTAGCAGTTAATCAAATACTTGTCAGATAACTCTCTTTTCATATTGTTATATTTTAGTGTTTAAATATTTAGTGTTTTTTTTGTAGATTTTCTTCCTTTGTTAATAAATTACACCAATCTTTTCTTCCCACTGAATAATGTTCTGAATAATGTATCTTCTCATTCAATAAAATGTATTTATAAAAGCTATTGGATAAAAAAACTTTTAACAATAATTTTAGTTTTCTTTGCTTTTTATTGTTCTATGTATTGCTCTTTTATTGCAACTTTAATATTCACTATCATAGGGCACTACCAGTATTTTCAGTTTCCAGTATAGGGCAATTTTAGACTTTTAGACCCTGTGGATGTTTAGTTTCTGTAACAGTAATGCAAGATGATTGACAGGGATTATTTTATTGTTTGTGCATTGAGTTTCTGTAGGTTCACATGTGCTGTAGGAACCAAATGTGTAGCACCTCAAACTATCAAAATATGTTACTGTGCCTGTTTACTTTTTTGAGACCAGAAAGTTATTTCTGTGGCGAGAGGTCATGAGATCTTGGGGAAAAGGGAAAAGAAAGAAGAAAAAAAGGAAGAAATAGGGAGACACTTAAATCAGGCCCTCAAACCCACATTTACATTTTTTGTAACAAATAAATAGAAAACACAGACACAAGCAATAACAATGAAAAAAAAAACACTTATTTAGAAAGCAATTTACAAAGCTTTGATCTGCTCTCCCTCTCCTCTCCTCCTCTTTACATCCTGGAAGCCTCCTTCTGCTGATCTTCCTCTTTCGGGTGGGGATGGAGACGGTGGAGTGGCAAGTGCTGCTGCTTGAGCTCCAGGACACTGAAGATGCTGGGTCTTCGGGGACTGGGCCTGAATTTACAGAAGAGAAAGATCTGTAGATTTACTTTCACATAGTTACTGTAGTCCTGTAATAGTTTATCCAAATAAGAAGATCTACAGTTCTCCATATTTCATACATTTGTCTCATTAACATACACTGCTTTTAGCTTGTATGGGATCCTGGGCAAACCCCTGATTCAGCACTTCTCTCATACCATTTTATACACTGCCTGTATTTGTAATTAATGTACTAAACTAGAAATGTCAAAAAAAGTAACCAAATAAATAACTTTACTGCAGGATACACACTATAATGATGAAATAATAGAATTAGTAAAACAACTATTTTTTTTAAACAAGCAAGCCTGGATGAAAATGTTCAGAACAGAGAATTAAGAATGACAAGTATTTAAAATTAAGTACAGATACAGTCCAGCATTCATTCTGACAGGTGACTTTAATTTAGTTTTAGTCTTTTGTTTGTCACACTTTAGTCATTTAGTCAACAAAACATTTTAGCCTAGTCTAGTCAAATAAAAAGTATGTATTACATTTATGGTTTTACTGTTTTAGATGTGTATTATTTATTGCTAATATTTATTAAAACACCAGCTTTTAAGTTTTGTTTCATTTAAATTAAGCACAAGCTATTTAAAACAAGGTGTATGTATGGACATATTGACAATTTAAAGAACAACTCCCAGGTTCAGATGATGCAAAAATGAAAGACAACCAAAACTGAGATAAAATGGCAATACTGCTAATTGACATTCTTAAAACTACATTTCATTTTAACAGTTTCTCAACTAGAATCTCTCCTTTACTCACAGCTAAATTGGTGTACTCTCATTATATATATGTATATGATATATATGTGTGTGTGTGTGTGTGTGTGTATATAATAAAATAGCATTTTAAAATCTAAGAACTTGCTGACAAATATGATTCATCTTTATTCTGAAGTGCTCAGAATAGCAGAGGACTGACAGCTTAGGTACCATACTAATGCATACATAACTACATAGGTAGTTAGTTATCTATATTGTAATAAGTTGTTCACAGTCATTACATTGCAAAAAACTAAATCTTAGCAAGTGAAATTATCTAAATTTAAGGCAATAAATCTTATTTTCTTCTCTGATAAGACTTTTTGTCTTACTAAGCATTTTGCTTATTTTAGGGATAGTTATCTTAATCATTCTTACTTGGAATTTGTACCTTATTTTAAGTAATTTGAACTCAAAATAAGCACAATTAAGCAGCAATCAAGTTATTCTGATTCTTGTGTCCATAAACAGTGACTTTTTTGCTTGATTTAGGTGTTACTTCACTCATTTTGAGACTTTGCCATTGCTTTTTTGTAAGAAATCTTACTAAGAAAATTTTGCTTACCCGATTGGCAGATTTGTTTTGCTTAATACATATATTTTTCTTAATTTGCATATATTTTATGTCTAGTTTTTTTTTTTTTTTTTTTTGCAGTGTAGTGTAAACTGCACTGTGAAGTTTTAAATTAAGGGATGAAATTAGTCCCCCTGTGTTAAAAAAAAGCTTCTTTTACCCGGTGAAAATAGTCACACTTCCATTACATTATGCTAACATTACTTTGTTTTAAAGCAACTGACCTATAAAGATAGTGAGCCAAATTTAGGTCGAGCCAAGTTTATGAAACTACACACTTTTACTGCAGTACAGATTTACACTCTCTACTTAATAATCCATCTCAAAAGCAGAAAAAACGTACTTTATACTGGGAGGCTATATCGTTAAATATAGGGAGTATAGGGAATGTTTTCTTCTGATTTTGAGCTGGACTTTTTAGCAGGGTCAACATTACTGGCTTTCAGGAGCCTAATCTTTAAATTCTTAATAATTAGCTATATTGTAGCGAAGCTGCTTTTATATTCTGTTCACTGTGAATTCACTGTTCTGTTCTGTGCTGGGCTTGTGATTGGGGTAGGGGGAGGGGCAGAGCAGGAAAGCGCGTGTGTGTGTGTGTGAAGGGAGAGAGAGAGAGAGAGAGAAGAGCTGCCAGTGTGTGCTGAGAGTGAGAGCTAGAGTTAACCAGTTAGCACTAGCCTTTTGTTATTTTTCGTAGTGATGGGCATAACAGCTCTTTTAGATGAACTGAACCATTAGAATAAGTTCACTAAAAAGATGGGAGACGGAAAGGTCTCCCGTTTTTTTTTACAAGTGTTGTAAAAATATATATAAATAACAAATATTGAAATATGTAACTAAATGTTGGGTATAATAAACCCAACATTTAGTTACATATTTCAATATTTGTTATTTATATATATTTTACAACACTTGTAAAAAAACGGGAGACTTTTCTTATTATGTTATTTGTAATGTGATTTATATATATAAATCACATTACAAATAACATAATACAAAAAATAAGTATGAACTTCTGCAACATAGATATTACATTAAGAGCAAAATTAACATAAAAAAATTACATTCAGAAGAAAGTATCAACTTCAATGTGCAATCAAATTGAAAATAAATAGCGTAACTGTAGTGCAAAACAAAAGGTCAAGAAACTAAAATAAATACATATAAATAAAACAAAGACACATTCATACGCTCACTGTTGTGGGTGCAGAACAAATTAAATCCAAACAGGATCATCATGATAAAGGTGGCCTTATGCCCTTTACTTCAGAAACTTTGTCTATTGGTTATGAATATGCTTGTTATACAACTATTATTACTAATAGTAATAATATTATAAAAAAAATAACCACGATAACAATATACGTTATTATTACTATTACCAGGCCTCAACCTTGTTTTTCTTTCTCGAGAGCGCCAGCCCTGATAACAGTTCAGTGAGTGAAGGAATCACTGAGCATTGAGCAAGTTTCCTCGCAATTAGAGTCTCCGCCACCAGATTCGCCGGTGATTCAGTGATTCACAGACCACACAGCAGTTCCCCTGCCGGCCTGTGGGGTCGCTGCTGAGCTTAACTACTGAACTGAGAAATTAACGAATCAGCTGGGGAAGTGATTGGATTCAGTTCGTTCACTCAAATGATTCGTTCATTCGAACGAATCGTTCATGAACGACACAACACTAAGTTTTCGGCGTGGTTGCGGCCTACAGCAACCTGTGTTCTAAGTTAGGTCAATAAAGCGACTTAAACTGCCTACTCGGTCCTTCTTTCAGAGTCCAGGCGGACGCTACAATATATTTAAAACCCCTTCAGTCCAGTAACAGCTGTGTTTATTTGTTTTTTAAAGTCACTGGTTAGCACTGGTTGATCTCAGTTCATAATATTGCAGCAAATATCCAGCACAACAAACCCAGCTTTAAACCCAAACCATGGCTGTATAAACAGAGACAGAGCAGAAGTTTTCTTTCAGAAACAGCGAGGGTTACCTGCGTGTTTACTAATCCGTTACTCGTTCGTGCTGGCGTTAAGATCATTTGCACGTTAGGTGGATTTACAGGGCTAACGTGTATTTATCTTATTAATCTTTAGTGATAGCAGGTAAAATCTTGGCAATGAAAGCTATATGAGTCTCGTGGCTCGAGTTTATGGGGCGTTTGGGGACAGTAGAACCAAAACAGCTTAGCTATGTAAGTTAGTTTGCTAACTTACGGAGCTACTTCATGACGCAGATTAGTCCATTCATCATTAAATTATCATACAGTGCAAAGAACAAATGCTGTGTTCAGATGATGTGGTAAACTATTCATCTACATGTTGTTCTTTCTTAGCTATTCATGTGATTTTCTCTATCATTAACAGGGTGGTGAGCTTCCTGAGGGCTTTGAGGATAGTTATCCTGGTGCGTGTCTTTCGTCTGGCCTCTCAGAAGAAAGATCTGGAGAAGGTCGCTAGAAGAAAGGTGAGGATCTAAATGGGTGCTGGCCATCATTCTTTTATTTTAATTAAATTATATCAATTATTCATATAGATTCTAATGAAATGTTAAACTTAATTACAGTTTGATTATTTCATCATGATTCAGAGAGAATTAAATAAAACAATTAAACATTTTGATGTATTTAGAAATAGGTTGGAAAATTATTAAAATCCATCAAAACCTTTTAAAATACACCCAAGTTACTGTTTGTATGCTGATTTGTGGCATTTGTGAATCTTGCAGGTATCTGAGAACAAAAGGCGGTAACAAAAAGGATGGATTTGATTTGGATCTCACCTATGTCACAGGTTGGGATGCTTTACCTAATTATGTAATCTTATTTGAATCTAGATTTTCTGCTTATGGTTTGGGATCCAATAGTTAATAATGTTTGTTGCCATGTCTTTTCCCTCACCTGGAAAGCAGGCACTCTACAGAAATCCCATAAAAGTAAGCTTAACAATTAAGAAAATAAAATAAAACTGAAAAGTCTGTAGAAGGCAATTATTTTAGCTGAATTACTGATTTAAACAGATTTTTATGTAACAATGTTACAATTTGCTGTATTTAGGAAGCTGCCATATTTCTGGACACAAAGCATCCCGATCATTACAGAGTTTACAATCTCTGCAGTAAGTTAGATCATATAATATTATATTATATTGCTGGAGACACTCAATAAATGAGTGGTGCTGAGCATAGCTTTGGTCTTGTTTCAGGTCAAAAAGGCTACGATCCACTGTTCTTCCATTACAGAGTGCAACGAGTGACGATTGACGACCATAACGTACCGTCATTAGAGTAAGTAATGAGCAGCACTTTACTCAAATGCTTCTTCTGCCGTTAACGTTGTGTTCCATTTAGCTTTTATGTTGGATGTTGGAGCTGGGAATAACTTCACACCTGAGTCGACAACGTTCTGTTAAAATAACTGTACAAAATATGTCGAAAAAATGTCTTACCCTATAAGTGAAACTTGCACCTGTACATAACTAGCTATTATTGAGGTGTATATGAAGCACTGTGGAACAGGGTCATGAAAAACCTGGAAAAGTCAAGGAACTTGAAAATAGTCATTTTCAGGCCTGGATAAGTTTTGGAAAAAAAACAAAAAAAAAAAACAAAGTCATATTTACTCTTTGTGATCTTTGTGTTTCCATTTATTGACTCTGTTTATCGACTCCGTTTATCGACTCTGTTTATCGACTGAGAAAAGCTATTTAAAAAATAATTTGATAACTTGATTGGAGTTTCAGATGGAATATAACTGTAAATTCACAGAGAAAAATCTAGGTGTTTAGGCTGTAATTAAGCTCTTGCTCTCTTCCACTCTTTGGGAAGCATATTGGTTATATATGCAAGTAAATTGCCAGTAATGGTGACAAGAAGGCAACATTTAAACAGATGCATTTAAAAGCTGTTAAAAAATAAAGAATCTACACAATATAGACACAACCTAAACATATTCCCTGACAGCCAGATATATGCCAAATTAGTTTATTTAAAAATTGATTCTGTTCAAAGTTTTAAACAGAAGATTCTATATCATGTTTGATGAAAGTGTGAAATACTGTTTACAGGTTAAACATTAGAAATGTTTATCAGTGTTTGAAATGGGCCTGAGCTGATTAATACATCAGTGCAGAGTGAAGTAATTTAGCCCTACATTATGGAGCGCTCAGAATTTGACACATTTTATTATTGAAGATTGTGTCTTAGCATTGCTTAAATAAATGTTTTTTTTTTTTTTATTATTTAAATATATTTAATGTAAATATAGGCCTACTATAATCAGTTTTGATATACATTCTTGTCTACTCTGATGTTTTAAACACGCTATGGTCATTAAAATGTAGAAAAGGCACAGAAAATAATTTAAATTTATAGGTTAACACTATTTGTAATCTACATGTGTATACATATTTTACCCTTGTTTTCTTTTTTTCCAGAGGGAATTATAAAATAAGCTAAAGACTTTCATGTTTACTACAACTTAATTATTAATCATGTACCAGTGTTTTATAGCAAATGTAACCAAAAAATGTCCCACATGATATGTCCCAGGTTATAATTTTTTGCATTGTCAGCGATACCAGACGCACATTCACACACACAATGGAAACATGAACAGCTAGACGTGCTAATGAAACGTAAAATACTACTGCTTTTACTACTGTTGATGTTTGGTGCAGCCATCTTGCGTTCTGAACTTGTGGGTTTATTCCAGTTGAAATGTTCTACTTAGAACTTGGAAATTTCCAGTTCTGAATTCCTAGTTCAGATGGAATGCAGTATAAGGATTCACATTAGAGCTCGACCCAACCTGCCCCATACACTGTCATTTTGAGCCAAAGCCCGAATTAAACCTGGCCTTTTTTGAGTAAGTAGAGCATTAAAACTGAGCTTTTAAAAAAACATTTTCGTTCTGTTTAGAATGAGTGAAGAATGAATAAGACCTATTATTTAAGAGAAATATTATTAATTATTAGGAACAGATCTCCAAAAGATTATAACATGAACAATGCAAACAATGATCCAAAGGCCTAAACATTAGGCTACAACAATGTCTGAATGACTTTCCTCTAATCTAGTATAATATAACATGGTTTAAGAAAAGAAAATAAATTCTTTTATAATTTTATTTTCTCCCCAATTTACACAGCCAACCCACTCGTTAGGACTCCCCCTATCACTAGTAATGCCCCAACACACCAAACAGGAGGATGAAGACTAGCACACTCTTTCTCCGATACATGTGAAGTCAGCCACCGCTTCTTTTCGAGCTGCTGCTGATGCAGCATTGCCAAGCAGCCAGCACATTTGGAGGAAAGCGCAGCGGCAGGTGAAGTGCGTAATATGGACAGTGTGCACTTTGCACTTGTGCAACTTTTTTTTTAAAACAGTTTGATTTGTTTCTGCTATATTTTGATTCATAGCTTTATATAAAATGAAAATAACCTATAACTATATTATTTTCTTTAGCCCGAGGAACCTGAGGAAAGTGGTGGGAAATCTCGAGCCAGGTCAGACCTTGGGTTGGGTTTGGGCAGAGAACCTAAGCTCTTATTCACATATTGAACTTTGTGTTATTGTGTTCTCAGTGACATGTTGAACTACACTGCCAGTTTGAGGGAATGTCATTGCCATCCACTGCAAAGGAGGCAAAGGTGATGCT
Organism: Astyanax mexicanus; assembly: GCF_023375975.1. Lineage (NCBI taxonomy): Eukaryota > Metazoa > Chordata > Actinopteri > Characiformes > Acestrorhamphidae > Astyanax > Astyanax mexicanus. The sequence continues at coordinate 30,423,877 of NC_064418.1, forward strand.
GAAGTTTTCACTGATTTAAAGACATCATCAATGTTTTCTATATGTATTTGATTTGATTTTTAGGTTAACCCATCACCATAGTTGTTCAGCTGAATGTCTAAAGCCATATCCAAACTGGATTCACTTATTCATTTTAGCTGAGGAGGGTTTTTTTTCACGGGTACGATGGTGTGTACATGGTTGATTGACAGCGTTTAGTTTGAGAGTGCGCAGGTACTGTATTTCTCCTGAGGTGAGGTGAATGTGTATGTATATATTCAGTGTGTCAGAACTGCTCCTTTAGTTTCTGCTGTGCTCAGTTGAAGACTGAGACCAAGTAGTTAAACATACAGCTCTGGGGAAAAAAATGGTTTTCATGCATCTTGGCATGTTCTCCTCCACCAGTCTTACACACTGCTTTTGGATCAGTTTATGCCATTCCTGGTGCAAAAATTCAAGCAGTTCAGTTTGGTTTGATGGCTTGAGATTATCCATCTTCCTCTTGATTATATTCCAGAGGTTTTCAATGAGATTTTTAAGTGGTTTCTTTTTTTCCCAGAGCTGTATGTCTGCACTCTCCTACAAAAGTATTGAAACACTGAGGCCAATTGATTTTTTTTTTCTTCTGCTCTAGTGAAAACATTTTGGTGTAACAAAAATATAATTTAAAGATGAATATTGAAGACAAATTGGTAAGTTCGGACAAAAGCTGAATTGTTGACCTTTTGTCTCCTATTCATCTTTTAATGTCAAACCCAATTTGTTTTCAGTCTAAAGCAGAAATAAAGAAATGAGACTGACTTATCAAGTACTTTTGGGGGGCAGTGTATGTTTAGGGGCTGTTTCCTGTGTAGTTCCAATTAAAATCTGCAGTCAGTCTGCTCCTTTCAGAGTGACTGCACTGTTATGTGTATTGGTTATGTAATTTAATGCTCCTGGGCATTGCTGTGTTTGTTGTGCAGGTGTGGGAAAGGGCAATGGCAGTGATCTGAAGATGATCATAGTGAAAAGAGAGCAGGTGTTCCAGTGTGTCTGTGCCACGCAGACGAACTGTAGGGTAAGCTAACTTTTAAAGGTTTTCCACAGTATAAAACTGTATTTACTTCCTCATAGTCAAATGACAAGAGTAGTTTCAGTACAAAAAAGTGAAAAACTGTGAACCTTAAACACAGTGGTTTCCTAATTAAAACCAGAGCTATATGGCATATCCAGAACAGACATGTGAAGTGGGCTAATCCCACAACCCCTAAATGATTTAGTAGTTTAGGGTGATTTCACACCTACTTTTTTTATTTGTCAAAATAAACTGTTCATATTTACGTGTAGTGCTGTTTGTTTGGACATGGATGAGTACAGTAATCACAACTGCAATGAGACTGCTGAGAACTGTTGGTCTGAACTCTGAATTGGTTGGTTTGTGATGAGAACATGATCTGACCTTGATCCAACCCATCTGTCAAGCATACTCAGTTTTAAGATGTGGAGTCAGTCAAATGAACACATGCCACCTCTGCTGTTGTTCCATGTTAAACTGCACAGAAATCTGTTTACTTTCTTGCTCCCAGCCAAGACAGCTCTGACCAACAACCAAAGAGATTACAAAGATTGTTGTGACTCATTTTGGTGAGCTTGAATTTTATCCTCTGTTAAAACAACAAAATATTAAGGGAAATGCTCCAAGAGAATCAATTAATTACCTGACTTGGACCAGAGCAAACAAACTATAGTGTGAAAAAACAGCCTTACATACACTATTAAAAGATTTTGTACATACATACACTAGTGAAAGCGTTTGTGAATCGGTATCATCTTAACCCCAAATCATATTTTAAATATGTACTAAAGAACAACTTTTAAATATTCAATAAGCTCATAATATTGAACCTTTAAAGACAGTAGCAGCCCACTAAAACAAAAATCACATTGTAATTGTTGGGAAAGGTCTTTCAGATGTTTGTCTTATGTTCCTTTGTGTTTATTTTACTGTTCGCTCATATACTGTGTTCTCATATTTTACCAGCTGTTCCCAGATACTGAAAACAATGCCGTGGTGATCAGCTTTCAGGAAGGGCCAGTGGTTTGTGGTGATGTTAAGGTCATGTTTGAATCCAGGGCTGTAAGTTCCCAATCTATTGTAACGTAAGAATGATTTTATGGACATCGTTTTTTCCAGTTGTTTGGCAAAATGTTTTTTCTCTATTGTTCTCTATGCCCAGGGTCTTCCAAAGGGGTATGAGGACTATCCTTTCTATTTCTGGTTCAACACTTCATTTGTAGAGAACAACAGGTGAGGTTTTTGCTGTCCATTGTCCTCAGAAGCAGACACTGGATTTGTTTACCTACCAGACCACTCTGGTTTTAGATTTTATACATAAAAATGCCAGGCCACTTAATTCATTAATTAGAATATTTTGATATTTTGTCCCCTCTCAGTTTAGTAAACATTTCATGCTTTCAGTGTAAAAGGAAAAATCATATGGACTGCTGCTTGAATGCAATCTATAATGCTTTGGTCCCAAAACAGGCTCTATCTGTCAAGGGAGGAACTGGACAACCCACGTAAGTCCAAAACCTGGGACATCTACAAGGAGGACTTTGGTGTGACCGTGTCTTTCAGTGACCCTGCACTTATGTAGCAGACGACACTTGCTTGTGTATCTAAATCTTTAAAGGTCTAAATCTTTGCTCTAATGTAGGTTTTCACACACTTATAAAAGGTGAGTGATGTTTAGGGATTGGATTCGGGCATATTGTGCCCCTAAAGCTATAGCTATAGCTATATAACCTCAACTTTATGTCCATCCCCCATCTTCACTGTAAGAGCTTTTTACTGAGCCGTGCATACACCACAATATTATGCATTTGTTTGTCAAATGTTTTTTTGTCTTTAAATGAAGACAAATGTTTGTGTCAGTTTAGCATATTATGCTTCCAAAATGTAAATCTTACTCTTTAAGCTTGAGTGTACATCAAATAAAGCAATCGAGGCTGCCACTGTGAAATGGTCAATGGTTATGTGTGCAGAAACATGTTTTTGTAGTACACATGTATTGAAATAAATACTAATGTCTCTGTAACACTTGTCTGTCACTTTTTTGAATTAACAACTGATCTGGGTTGCTGAATTTCTGCAATTGTTTTTAAGGATAGATCTGAGTGACTTGTTTTTTTAGAAGTAAAAAGTCTGGTCTTACAGGTGGGCATGCAACTCTAAACTCTTTAGAATCAGCAGTTTTAGAGGTGACCTTTTTCAGAAGCGCTGTCAGTGCCATTCTCATATAAAAGGCTTAAAATCAAATCTCAAATGTGCAGCTTACATAGCACATTTTTTAATGTACTATGTAATTGTGTAGAACACAAACTGTATAAACCCAAAATTTTATTCTAGAATTGATATACACTATCTGCTGCTGTCAGTACAAATGGATGGCTGGATCAAAAATCAGAGGGAAAATATTAAACTGGGGATTCACAAAAATGCTTTTTCTTAAGTTCTTAAGTTTATACTTAACTTAAGAGGTCTGTTTTGGTTATTTTTCTTAATGTTTATTTTGTACCAAAAAAATGGAATAATAATATATATACCTTTTATGATACACTCACATTTCAGTGCTTGGTTTGACTCTGTTTTTTTATTTTCCTAATGTTTTCTTAAGCCTTCACATCAGTGTCTCAGCACTGGCATTCAGAGCCCCTTATTCACCATCGTACTCCATTGGACATTTCAGGGACAACAGCCTTTTTTGCCCAATTATAAACACTCTTCTTGTAAAAGTTATCCAGACATAGGTAAAAAAAAAACAGTTGAACTATAAAGTATTGAAAGACTAGGATACTAAAAGCCAGTAATGTTAGCCCTGCTAAGACGTCCCTTTGCTGATCAATAGCTGGTTAACAAGATAGCCTCCCAGTATACTGTATGTTTTTTTTTTGTTTGTTTTTTTTTACTGGCCTTGAGCTTTTATTTTTTTTTATTTGTACTGCAGTAGAAATGTGTTTTTAGAAACTTGGCTTTATTTGTCTCACTATCTTTATATATCAGAGTTGCTTTAAACATTATAATGTTAAGCATAATTTTATTTATAAATTTAAATATAACAAAACATAAATGTTTTAATGAACGTTAGCAATAAATAATCTCAAAATAACACATCTAAAATACAGCATACTAATAGTTTAAACCATTAAACCCAGCCTTTCATTGAGCTGAGAGAAAATTAAGTGTGCTGTTCAATTTCCAACGTTAAGAAATGGGTTAGACAAGCTATACTAATGCACCATCCATCATCAGCAGTTCAGCTGTGACTTTTGGAAGAAACCAAAGTCAATGTAAAAGAGGGGGGGGAGGGTGTCTGAGATTTAATATAACAATATTATTTTAAAATAACTGTTCATAGTTAATTATTATACTTACTCTGAATTACATAAGCGTGCTAGTAAAATATAAAATAAATAAAAAATATATATATATAAACATTTCGGGCACCGTAGCCCCCACACCTAGTTTTGAATGGTCGTGTCTCCCTTCATTCAGTCAGTAACAACAAGACGGTCGCCCTTTTCTTCCGGATCTTCAGGGAGTTTGCAGGAGGTTAAACCCTCGGTGTAATTTTGGGTCAAACAATCTAGTGTTTTTTCACTCTGGTGCTGAAGGTCCGCTGCGCTGCTCTTTACTGTTTTTTCCCTTTACTCTGTTTTCATTAAAAGCCCCTCAGTCTTAAAACAGCGGCAGTAAAACAGGCGGAGCGGTGGGCCTTCAGCAGCAGTAGTGATAACCCTGCCGGTGTAGAGTGGAGCAGCGCGAAGGGAGCTCTTTCAGTCCCGGTGAGTAATTTAGCTAGCTGGCTGTTTTAGCTCTCGGTGAAGCGCGGTCTTATTATAATACTTAACTACAGCGTGGTGAGACTATTTAAACTGAAGCGTGTTAATGGCGAATAACGCTGTAAGATAGCTAAGGCTAGCGAGCTACGGTGGAGCTGGCTAAGCTAATTAGCTTAGCCAGCTCCACCGTAGCTCGCTAGCCTTAGCTTCAGTTAGCCCGATTACCTGCAGCAGCTGCCCGTTCAGAAAAAAAACACAACCAGCGCTGTTTAAGAGCTGCTTTACGAGCTTCTCTCCCAGCATAGGGTGTGTTTTTTTCTCAATCAGCAGCTGCTTTTAAACCACGCTGTAGTTTAGTAATAAGATCGCGCTTCACCGAGAGATGAAACAGCCAGTTAAATTACCTAACAGGGCTGAAAGAGCTCCCTTGGTTCTCCGGTCTAATTCGGTGTAAATAAACCGAATTAGACACCTTTGGTTTATTTAGATTTAAGTTAGCAGTTTGTTCTCTCTAGACAAAAAACGAAAATAAGAATAAAAAAAAAAAATGAAAAATAAAAAACAATAAAATAAGGGGGGCGCAGTCTGCGCATGCGCCAGATTGTGCGGCCGCGCGTGCGCAGTAGACCGATTTTTTTGCGGTCTTCTGCGCATGCGCGGCCGCAAAATCTGGCGCATGCGCAGTGGACCGCAAAAAAATCGGTCTACTGCGCATGCGCGGCCGCAAAATCTGGCGCATGCGCAGAAGACCGCAAAAAAATCGGTCCACTGCGCATGCGCGGCCGCAAAATCTGGCGCATGCGCAGAAGACCGCAAAAAAATCGGTCCACTGCGCATGCGCCAGATTTTGCGGCCGCGCATGCGCAGAAGACCGCAAAAAAAATCGGTCTACTGCGCATGCGCGGCCGCAAAATCTGGCGCATGCGCAGTGGACCGATTTTTTTTGCGGTCTTCTGCGCATGCGCCAGATTTTGCGGCCGCGCATGCGCAGTAGACCGATTTTTTGCGGTCTTCTGCGCATGCGCCAGATTTTGCGGCCGCGCATGCGCAGAAGACCGCAAAAATAACGGTCCACTGCGCATGCGCCAGATTTTGCGGCCGCGCATGCGCAGTAGACCGATTTTTTGCGGTCTTCTGCGCATGCGCCAGATTTTGCGGCCGCGCATGCGCAGTAGACCGATTTTTTTGCGGTCTTCTGCGCATGCGCCAGATTTTGCGGCCGCGCATGCGCAGAAGACCGCAAAAATAACGGTCCACTGCGCATGCGCCAGATTTTGCGGCCGCGCATGCGCAGTAGACCGATTTTTTTGCGGTCCACTGCGCATGCGCCAGATTTTGCGGCCGCGCATGCGCAGAAAACCGCAAAAAAATCGGTCTACTGCGCACGCGCGGCCGCACAATCTGGCGCATGCGCAGACTGCGCCCCCCTTATTTTATTGTTTTTTATTTTTCATTTTTTTTTTTTATTCTTATTTTCGTTTTTTGTCTAGAGAGAACAAACTGCTAACTTAAATCTAAATAAACCAAAGGTGTCTAATTCGGTTTATTTACACCGAATTAGACCGGAGAACCAAGGGAGCTCTTTCAGCCCTGTTAGGTAATTTAACTGGCTGTTTCATCTCTCGGTGAAGCGCGATCTTATTACTAAACTACAGCGTGGTTTAAAAGCAGCTGCTGATTGAGAAAAAAACACACCCTATGCTGGGAGAGAAGCTCGTAAAGCAGCTCTTAAACAGCGCTGGTTGTGTTTTTTTTCTGAACGGGCAGCTGCTGCAGGTAATCGGGCTAACTGAAGCTAAGGCTAGCGAGCTACGGTGGAGCTGGCTAAGCTAATTAGCTTAGCCAGCTCCACCGTAGCTCGCTAGCCTTAGCTATCTTACAGCGTTATTCGCCATTAACACGCTTCAGTTTAAATAGTCTCACCACGCTGTAGTTAAGTATTATAATAAGACCGCGCTTCACCGAGAGCTAAAACAGCCAGCTAGCTAAATTACTCACCGGGACTGAAAGAGCTCCCTTCGCGCTGCTCCACTCTACACCGGCAGGGTTATCACTACTGCTGCTGAAGGCCCACCGCTCCGCCTGTTTTACTGCCGCTGTTTTAAGACTGAGGGGCTTTTAATGAAAACAGAGTAAAGGGAAAAAACAGTAAAGAGCAGCGCAGCGGACCTTCAGCACCAGAGTGAAAAAACACTAGATTGTTTGACCCAAAATTACACCGAGGGTTTAACCTCCTGCAAACTCCCTGAAGATCCGGAAGAAAAGGGCGACCGTCTTGTTGTTACTGACTGAATGAAGGGAGACACGACCATTCAAAACTAGGTGTGAGGGCTACGGTGCCCGAAATGTTTATATATATATATTTTTTATTTATTTTATATTTTACTAGCACGCTTATGTAATTCAGAGTAAGTATAATAATTAACTATGAACAGTTATTTTAAAATAATATTGTTATATTAAATCTCAGACACCCTCCCCCCCCTCTTTTACATTGACTTTGGTTTCTTCCAAAAGTCACAGCTGAACTGCTGATGATGGATGGTGCATTAGTATAGCTTGTCTAACCCATTTCTTAACGTTGGAAATTGAACAGCACACTTAATTTTCTCTCAGCTCAATGAAAGGCTGGGTTTAATGGTTTAAACTATTAGTATGCTGTATTTTAGATGTGTTATTTTGAGATTATTTATTGCTAACGTTCATTAAAACATTTATGTTTTGTTATATTTAAATTTATAAATAAAATTATGCTTAACATTATAATGTTTAAAGCAACTCTGATATATAAAGATAGTGAGACAAATAAAGCCAAGTTTCTAAAAACACATTTCTACTGCAGTACAAATAAAAAAAAATAAAAGCTCAAGGCCAGTAAAAAAAAACAAACAAAAAAAAAACATACAGTATACTGGGAGGCTATCTTGTTAACCAGCTATTGATCAGCAAAGGGACGTCTTAGCAGGGCTAACATTACTGGCTTTTAGTATCCTAGTCTTTCAATACTTTATAGTTCAACTGTTTTTTTTTTACCTATGTCTGGATAACTTTTACAAGAAGAGTGTTTATAATTGGGCAAAAAAGGCTGTTGTCCCTGAAATGTCCAATGGAGTACGATGGTGAATAAGGGGCTCTGAATGCCAGTGCTGAGACACTGATGTGAAGGCTTAAGAAAACATTAGGAAAATAAAAAAACAGAGTCAAACCAAGCACTGAAATGTGAGTGTATCATAAAAGGTATATATATTATTATTCCATTTTTTTGGTACAAAATAAACATTAAGAAAAATAACCAAAACAGACCTCTTAAGTTAAGTATAAACTTAAGAACTTAAGAAAAAGCATTTTTGTGAATCCCCAGTTTAATATTTTCCCTCTGATTTTTGATCCAGCCATCCATTTGTACTGACAGCAGCAGATAGTGTATATCAATTCTAGAATAAAATTTTGGGTTTATACAGTTTGTGTTCTACACAATTACATAGTACATTAAAAAATGTGCTATGTAAGCTGCACATTTGAGATTTGATTTTAAGCCTTTTATATGAGAATGGCACTGACAGCGCTTCTGAAAAAGGTCACCTCTAAAACTGCTGATTCTAAAGAGTTTAGAGTTGCATGCCCACCTGTAAGACCAGACTTTTTACTTCTAAAAAAACAAGTCACTCAGATCTATCCTTAAAAACAATTGCAGAAATTCAGCAACCCAGATCAGTTGTTAATTCAAAAAAGTGACAGACAAGTGTTACAGAGACATTAGTATTTATTTCAATACATGTGTACTACAAAAACATGTTTCTGCACACATAACCATTGACCATTTCACAGTGGCAGCCTCGATTGCTTTATTTGATGTACACTCAAGCTTAAAGAGTAAGATTTACATTTTGGAAGCATAATATGCTAAACTGACACAAACATTTGTCTTCATTTAAAGACAAAAAAACATTTGACAAACAAATGCATAATATTGTGGTGTATGCACGGCTCAGTAAAAAGCTCTTACAGTGAAGATGGGGGATGGACATAAAGTTGAGGTTATATAGCTATAGCTATAGCTTTAGGGGCACAATATGCCCGAATCCAATCCCTAAACATCACTCACCTTTTATAAGTGTGTGAAAACCTACATTAGAGCAAAGATTTAGACCTTTAAAGATTTAGATACACAAGCAAGTGTCGTCTGCTACATAAGTGCAGGGTCACTGAAAGACACGGTCACACCAAAGTCCTCCTTGTAGATGTCCCAGGTTTTGGACTTACGTGGGTTGTCCAGTTCCTCCCTTGACAGATAGAGCCTGTTTTGGGACCAAAGCATTATAGATTGCATTCAAGCAGCAGTCCATATGATTTTTCCTTTTACACTGAAAGCATGAAATGTTTACTAAACTGAGAGGGGACAAAATATCAAAATATTCTAATTAATGAATTAAGTGGCCTGGCATTTTTATGTATAAAATCTAAAACCAGAGTGGTCTGGTAGGTAAACAAATCCAGTGTCTGCTTCTGAGGACAATGGACAGCAAAAACCTCACCTGTTGTTCTCTACAAATGAAGTGTTGAACCAGAAATAGAAAGGATAGTCCTCATACCCCTTTGGAAGACCCTGGGCATAGAGAACAATAGAGAAAAAACATTTTGCCAAACAACTGGAAAAAACGATGTCCATAAAATCATTCTTACGTTACAATAGATTGGGAACTTACAGCCCTGGATTCAAACATGACCTTAACATCACCACAAACCACTGGCCCTTCCTGAAAGCTGATCACCACGGCATTGTTTTCAGTATCTGGGAACAGCTGGTAAAATATGAGAACACAGTATATGAGCGAACAGTAAAATAAACACAAAGGAACATAAGACAAACATCTGAAAGACCTTTCCCAACAATTACAATGTGATTTTTGTTTTAGTGGGCTGCTACTGTCTTTAAAGGTTCAATATTATGAGCTTATTGAATATTTAAAAGTTGTTCTTTAGTACATATTTAAAATATGATTTGGGGTTAAGATGATACCGATTCACAAACGCTTTCACTAGTGTATGTATGTACAAAATCTTTTAATAGTGTATGTAAGGCTGTTTTTTCACACTATAGTTTGTTTGCTCTGGTCCAAGTCAGGTAATTAATTGATTCTCTTGGAGCATTTCCCTTAATATTTTGTTGTTTTAACAGAGGATAAAATTCAAGCTCACCAAAATGAGTCACAACAATCTTTGTAATCTCTTTGGTTGTTGGTCAGAGCTGTCTTGGCTGGGAGCAAGAAAGTAAACAGATTTCTGTGCAGTTTAACATGGAACAACAGCAGAGGTGGCATGTGTTCATTTGACTGACTCCACATCTTAAAACTGAGTATGCTTGACAGATGGGTTGGATCAAGGTCAGATCATGTTCTCATCACAAACCAACCAATTCAGAGTTCAGACCAACAGTTCTCAGCAGTCTCATTGCAGTTGTGATTACTGTACTCATCCATGTCCAAACAAACAGCACTACACGTAAATATGAACAGTTTATTTTGACAAATAAAAAAAGTAGGTGTGAAATCACCCTAAACTACTAAATCATTTAGGGGTTGTGGGATTAGCCCACTTCACATGTCTGTTCTGGATATGCCATATAGCTCTGGTTTTAATTAGGAAACCACTGTGTTTAAGGTTCACAGTTTTTCACTTTTTTGTACTGAAACTACTCTTGTCATTTGACTATGAGGAAGTAAATACAGTTTTATACTGTGGAAAACCTTTAAAAGTTAGCTTACCCTACAGTTCGTCTGCGTGGCACAGACACACTGGAACACCTGCTCTCTTTTCACTATGATCATCTTCAGATCACTGCCATTGCCCTTTCCCACACCTGCACAACAAACACAGCAATGCCCAGGAGCATTAAATGACATAACCAATACACATAACAGTGCAGTCACTCTGAAAGGAGCAGACTGACTGCAGATTTTAATTGGAACTACACAGGAAACAGCCCCTAAACATACACTGCCCCCCAAAAGTACTTGATAAGTCAGTCTCATTTCTTTATTTCTGCTTTAGACTGAAAACAAATTGGGTTTGACATTAAAAGATGAATAGGAGACAAAAGGTCAACAATTCAGCTTTTGTCCGAACTTACCAATTTGTCTTCAATATTCATCTTTAAATTATATTTTTGTTACACCAAAATGTTTTCACTAGAGCAGAAGAAAAAAAAAATCAATTGGCCTCAGTGTTTCAATACTTTTGTAGGAGAGTGCAGACATACAGCTCTGGGAAAAAAAGAAACCACTTAAAAATCTCATTGAAAACCTCTGGAATATAATCAAGAGGAAGATGGATAATCTCAAGCCATCAAACCAAACTGAACTGCTTGAATTTTTGCACCAGGAATGGCATAAACTGATCCAAAAGCAGTGTGTAAGACTGGTGGAGGAGAACATGCCAAGATGCATGAAAACCATTTTTTTCCCCAGAGCTGTATGTTTAACTACTTGGTCTCAGTCTTCAACTGAGCACAGCAGAAACTAAAGGAGCAGTTCTGACACACTGAATATATACATACACATTCACCTCACCTCAGGAGAAATACAGTACCTGCGCACTCTCAAACTAAACGCTGTCAATCAACCATGTACACACCATCGTACCCGTGAAAAAAAACCCTCCTCAGCTAAAATGAATAAGTGAATCCAGTTTGGATATGGCTTTAGACATTCAGCTGAACAACTATGGTGATGGGTTAACCTAAAAATCAAATCAAATACATATAGAAAACATTGATGATGTCTTTAAATCAGTGAAAACTTCAGCATCACCTTTGCCTCCTTTGCAGTGGATGGCAATGACATTCCCTCAAACTGGCAGTGTAGTTCAACATGTCACTGAGAACACAATAACACAAAGTTCAATATGTGAATAAGAGCTTAGGTTCTCTGCCCAAACCCAACCCAAGGTCTGACCTGGCTCGAGATTTCCCACCACTTTCCTCAGGTTCCTCGGGCTAAAGAAAATAATATAGTTATAGGTTATTTTCATTTTATATAAAGCTATGAATCAAAATATAGCAGAAACAAATCAAACTGTTTTAAAAAAAAAGTTGCACAAGTGCAAAGTGCACACTGTCCATATTACGCACTTCACCTGCCGCTGCGCTTTCCTCCAAATGTGCTGGCTGCTTGGCAATGCTGCATCAGCAGCAGCTCGAAAAGAAGCGGTGGCTGACTTCACATGTATCGGAGAAAGAGTGTGCTAGTCTTCATCCTCCTGTTTGGTGTGTTGGGGCATTACTAGTGATAGGGGGAGTCCTAACGAGTGGGTTGGCTGTGTAAATTGGGGAGAAAATAAAATTATAAAAGAATTTATTTTCTTTTCTTAAACCATGTTATATTATACTAGATTAGAGGAAAGTCATTCAGACATTGTTGTAGCCTAATGTTTAGGCCTTTGGATCATTGTTTGCATTGTTCATGTTATAATCTTTTGGAGATCTGTTCCTAATAATTAATAATATTTCTCTTAAATAATAGGTCTTATTCATTCTTCACTCATTCTAAACAGAACGAAAATGTTTTTTTAAAAGCTCAGTTTTAATGCTCTACTTACTCAAAAAAGGCCAGGTTTAATTCGGGCTTTGGCTCAAAATGACAGTGTATGGGGCAGGTTGGGTCGAGCTCTAATGTGAATCCTTATACTGCATTCCATCTGAACTAGGAATTCAGAACTGGAAATTTCCAAGTTCTAAGTAGAACATTTCAACTGGAATAAACCCACAAGTTCAGAACGCAAGATGGCTGCACCAAACATCAACAGTAGTAAAAGCAGTAGTATTTTACGTTTCATTAGCACGTCTAGCTGTTCATGTTTCCATTGTGTGTGTGAATGTGCGTCTGGTATCGCTGACAATGCAAAAAATTATAACCTGGGACATATCATGTGGGACATTTTTTGGTTACATTTGCTATAAAACACTGGTACATGATTAATAATTAAGTTGTAGTAAACATGAAAGTCTTTAGCTTATTTTATAATTCCCTCTGGAAAAAAAGAAAACAAGGGTAAAATATGTATACACATGTAGATTACAAATAGTGTTAACCTATAAATTTAAATTATTTTCTGTGCCTTTTCTACATTTTAATGACCATAGCGTGTTTAAAACATCAGAGTAGACAAGAATGTATATCAAAACTGATTATAGTAGGCCTATATTTACATTAAATATATTTAAATAATAAAAAAAAAAAAAACATTTATTTAAGCAATGCTAAGACACAATCTTCAATAATAAAATGTGTCAAATTCTGAGCGCTCCATAATGTAGGGCTAAATTACTTCACTCTGCACTGATGTATTAATCAGCTCAGGCCCATTTCAAACACTGATAAACATTTCTAATGTTTAACCTGTAAACAGTATTTCACACTTTCATCAAACATGATATAGAATCTTCTGTTTAAAACTTTGAACAGAATCAATTTTTAAATAAACTAATTTGGCATATATCTGGCTGTCAGGGAATATGTTTAGGTTGTGTCTATATTGTGTAGATTCTTTATTTTTTAACAGCTTTTAAATGCATCTGTTTAAATGTTGCCTTCTTGTCACCATTACTGGCAATTTACTTGCATATATAACCAATATGCTTCCCAAAGAGTGGAAGAGAGCAAGAGCTTAATTACAGCCTAAACACCTAGATTTTTCTCTGTGAATTTACAGTTATATTCCATCTGAAACTCCAATCAAGTTATCAAATTATTTTTTAAATAGCTTTTCTCAGTCGATAAACAGAGTCGATAAACGGAGTCGATAAACAGAGTCAATAAATGGAAACACAAAGATCACAAAGAGTAAATATGACTTTGTTTTTTTTTTTTGTTTTTTTTCCAAAACTTATCCAGGCCTGAAAATGACTATTTTCAAGTTCCTTGACTTTTCCAGGTTTTTCATGACCCTGTTCCACAGTGCTTCATATACACCTCAATAATAGCTAGTTATGTACAGGTGCAAGTTTCACTTATAGGGTAAGACATTTTTTCGACATATTTTGTACAGTTATTTTAACAGAACGTTGTCGACTCAGGTGTGAAGTTATTCCCAGCTCCAACATCCAACATAAAAGCTAAATGGAACACAACGTTAACGGCAGAAGAAGCATTTGAGTAAAGTGCTGCTCATTACTTACTCTAATGACGGTACGTTATGGTCGTCAATCGTCACTCGTTGCACTCTGTAATGGAAGAACAGTGGATCGTAGCCTTTTTGACCTGAAACAAGACCAAAGCTATGCTCAGCACCACTCATTTATTGAGTGTCTCCAGCAATATAATATAATATTATATGATCTAACTTACTGCAGAGATTGTAAACTCTGTAATGATCGGGATGCTTTGTGTCCAGAAATATGGCAGCTTCCTAAATACAGCAAATTGTAACATTGTTACATAAAAATCTGTTTAAATCAGTAATTCAGCTAAAATAATTGCCTTCTACAGACTTTTCAGTTTTATTTTATTTTCTTAATTGTTAAGCTTACTTTTATGGGATTTCTGTAGAGTGCCTGCTTTCCAGGTGAGGGAAAAGACATGGCAACAAACATTATTAACTATTGGATCCCAAACCATAAGCAGAAAATCTAGATTCAAATAAGATTACATAATTAGGTAAAGCATCCCAACCTGTGACATAGGTGAGATCCAAATCAAATCCATCCTTTTTGTTACCGCCTTTTGTTCTCAGATACCTGCAAGATTCACAAATGCCACAAATCAGCATACAAACAGTAACTTGGGTGTATTTTAAAAGGTTTTGATGGATTTTAATAATTTTCCAACCTATTTCTAAATACATCAAAATGTTTAATTGTTTTATTTAATTCTCTCTGAATCATGATGAAATAATCAAACTGTAATTAAGTTTAACATTTCATTAGAATCTATATGAATAATTGATATAATTTAATTAAAATAAAAGAATGATGGCCAGCACCCATTTAGATCCTCACCTTTCTTCTAGCGACCTTCTCCAGATCTTTCTTCTGAGAGGCCAGACGAAAGACACGCACCAGGATAACTATCCTCAAAGCCCTCAGGAAGCTCACCACCCTGTTAATGATAGAGAAAATCACATGAATAGCTAAGAAAGAACAACATGTAGATGAATAGTTTACCACATCATCTGAACACAGCATTTGTTCTTTGCACTGTATGATAATTTAATGATGAATGGACTAATCTGCGTCATGAAGTAGCTCCGTAAGTTAGCAAACTAACTTACATAGCTAAGCTGTTTTGGTTCTACTGTCCCCAAACGCCCCATAAACTCGAGCCACGAGACTCATATAGCTTTCATTGCCAAGATTTTACCTGCTATCACTAAAGATTAATAAGATAAATACACGTTAGCCCTGTAAATCCACCTAACGTGCAAATGATCTTAACGCCAGCACGAACGAGTAACGGATTAGTAAACACGCAGGTAACCCTCGCTGTTTCTGAAAGAAAACTTCTGCTCTGTCTCTGTTTATACAGCCATGGTTTGGGTTTAAAGCTGGGTTTGTTGTGCTGGATATTTGCTGCAATATTATGAACTGAGATCAACCAGTGCTAACCAGTGACTTTAAAAAACAAATAAACACAGCTGTTACTGGACTGAAGGGGTTTTAAATATATTGTAGCGTCCGCCTGGACTCTGAAAGAAGGACCGAGTAGGCAGTTTAAGTCGCTTTATTGACCTAACTTAGAACACAGGTTGCTGTAGGCCGCAACCACGCCGAAAAATTAGTGTTGTGTCGTTCATGAACGATTCGTTCGAATGAACGAATCATTTGAGTGAACGAACTGAATCCAATCACTTCCCCAGCTGATTCGTTAATTTCTCAGTTCAGTAGTTAAGCTCAGCAGCGACCCCACAGGCCGGCAGGGGAACTGCTGTGTGGTCTGTGAATCACTGAATCACCGGCGAATCTGGTGGCGGAGACTCTAATTGCGAGGAAACTTGCTCAATGCTCAGTGATTCCTTCACTCACTGAACTGTTATCAGGGCTGGCGCTCTCGAGAAAGAAAAACAAGGTTGAGGCCTGGTAATAGTAATAATAACGTATATTGTTATCGTGGTTATTTTTTTATAATATTATTACTATTAGTAATAATAGTTGTATAACAAGCATATTCATAACCAATAGACAAAGTTTCTGAAGTAAAGGGCATAAGGCCACCTTTATCATGATGATCCTGTTTGGATTTAATTTGTTCTGCACCCACAACAGTGAGCGTATGAATGTGTCTTTGTTTTATTTATATGTATTTATTTTAGTTTCTTGACCTTTTGTTTTGCACTACAGTTACGCTATTTATTTTCAATTTGATTGCACATTGAAGTTGATACTTTCTTCTGAATGTAATTTTTTTATGTTAATTTTGCTCTTAATGTAATATCTATGTTGCAGAAGTTCATACTTATTTTTTGTATTATGTTATTTGTAATGTGATTTATATATATAAATCACATTACAAATAACATAATAAGAAAAGTCTCCCGTTTTTTTTACAAGTGTTGTAAAATATATATAAATAACAAATATTGAAATATGTAACTAAATGTTGGGTTTATTATACGATATTGTATAATAAACCCAACATTTAGTTACATATTTCAATATTTGTTATTTATATATATTTTTACAACACTTGTAAAAAAAACGGGAGACCTTTCCGTCTCCCATCTTTTTAGTGAACTTATTCTAATGGTTCAGTTCATCTAAAAGAGCTGTTATGCCCATCACTACGAAAAATAACAAAAGGCTAGTGCTAACTGGTTAACTCTAGCTCTCACTCTCAGCACACACTGGCAGCTCTTCTCTCTCTCTCTCTCTCTCTCTCCCTTCACACACACACACACGCGCTTTCCTGCTCTGCCCCTCCCCCTACCCCAATCACAAGCCCAGCACAGAACAGAACAGTGAATTCACAGTGAACAGAATATAAAAGCAGCTTCGCTACAATATAGCTAATTATTAAGAATTTAAAGATTAGGCTCCTGAAAGCCAGTAATGTTGACCCTGCTAAAAAGTCCAGCTCAAAATTAGAAGAAAACATTCCCTATACTCCCTATATTTAACGATATAGCCTCCCAGTATAAAGTACGTTTTTTCTGCTTTTGAGATTATTAAGTAGAGAGTGTAAATCTGTACTGCAGTAAAAGTGTGTAGTTTCATAAACTTGGCTCGACCTAAATTTGGCTCACTATCTTTATAGGTCAGTTGCTTTAAAACAAAGTAATGTTAGCATAATGTAATGGAAGTGTGACTATTTTCACCGGGTAAAAGAAGCTTTTTTTTAACACAGGGGGACTAATTTCATCCCTTAATTTAAAACTTCACAGTGCAGTTTACACTACACTGCAAAAAAAAAAAAAAAAAAAACTAGACATAAAATATATGCAAATTAAGAAAAATATATGTATTAAGCAAAACAAATCTGCCAATCGGGTAAGCAAAATTTTCTTAGTAAGATTTCTTACAAAAAAGCAATGGCAAAGTCTCAAAATGAGTGAAGTAACACCTAAATCAAGCAAAAAAGTCACTGTTTATGGACACAAGAATCAGAATAACTTGATTGCTGCTTAATTGTGCTTATTTTGAGTTCAAATTACTTAAAATAAGGTACAAATTCTAAGTAAGAATGATTAAGATAACTATCCCTAAAATAAGCAAAATAATCTAACACTTACACCATGCTTAGTAAGACAAAAAGTCTTATCAGAGAAGAAAATAAGATTTATTGCCTTAAATTTAGATAATTTCACTTGCTAAGATTTAGTTTTTTGCAATGTAATGACTGTGAACAACTTATTACAATATAGATAACTAACTACCTATGTAGTTATGTATGCATTAGTATGGTACCTAAGCTGTCAGTCCTCTGCTATTCTGAGCACTTCAGAATAAAGATGAATCATATTTGTCAGCAAGTTCTTAGATTTTAAAATGCTATTTTATTATACACACACACACACACACACACACACATATATATATATATCATATACATATATATAATGAGAGTACACCAATTTAGCTGTGAGTAAAGGAGAGATTCTAGTTGAGAAACTGTTAAAATGAAATGTAGTTTTAAGAATGTCAATTAGCAGTATTGCCATTTTATCTCAGTTTTGGTTGTCTTTCATTTTTGCATCATCTGAACCTGGGAGTTGTTCTTTAAATTGTCAATATGTCCATACATACACCTTGTTTTAAATAGCTTGTGCTTAATTTAAATGAAACAAAACTTAAAAGCTGGTGTTTTAATAAATATTAGCAATAAATAATACACATCTAAAACAGTAAAACCATAAATGTAATACATACTTTTTATTTGACTAGACTAGGCTAAAATGTTTTGTTGACTAAATGACTAAAGTGTGACAAACAAAAGACTAAAACTAAATTAAAGTCACCTGTCAGAATGAATGCTGGACTGTATCTGTACTTAATTTTAAATACTTGTCATTCTTAATTCTCTGTTCTGAACATTTTCATCCAGGCTTGCTTGTTTAAAAAAAATAGTTGTTTTACTAATTCTATTATTTCATCATTATAGTGTGTATCCTGCAGTAAAGTTATTTATTTGGTTACTTTTTTTGACATTTCTAGTTTAGTACATTAATTACAAATACAGGCAGTGTATAAAATGGTATGAGAGAAGTGCTGAATCAGGGGTTTGCCCAGGATCCCATACAAGCTAAAAGCAGTGTATGTTAATGAGACAAATGTATGAAATATGGAGAACTGTAGATCTTCTTATTTGGATAAACTATTACAGGACTACAGTAACTATGTGAAAGTAAATCTACAGATCTTTCTCTTCTGTAAATTCAGGCCCAGTCCCCGAAGACCCAGCATCTTCAGTGTCCTGGAGCTCAAGCAGCAGCACTTGCCACTCCACCGTCTCCATCCCCACCCGAAAGAGGAAGATCAGCAGAAGGAGGCTTCCAGGATGTAA
Organism: Astyanax mexicanus; assembly: GCF_023375975.1. Classification (NCBI taxonomy): domain Eukaryota; kingdom Metazoa; phylum Chordata; class Actinopteri; order Characiformes; family Acestrorhamphidae; genus Astyanax; species Astyanax mexicanus. Next base: position 30,442,668 of record NC_064418.1, read on the forward strand.
AGAGGAGGAGAGGAGAGGGAGAGCAGATCAAAGCTTTGTAAATTGCTTTCTAAATAAGTGTTTTTTTTTTCATTGTTATTGCTTGTGTCTGTGTTTTCTATTTATTTGTTACAAAAAATGTAAATGTGGGTTTGAGGGCCTGATTTAAGTGTCTCCCTATTTCTTCCTTTTTTTCTTCTTTCTTTTCCCTTTTCCCCAAGATCTCATGACCTCTCGCCACAGAAATAACTTTCTGGTCTCAAAAAAGTAAACAGGCACAGTAACATATTTTGATAGTTTGAGGTGCTACACATTTGGTTCCTACAGCACATGTGAACCTACAGAAACTCCATGCACAAACAATAAAATAATCCCTGTCAATCATCTTGCATTACTGTTACAGAAACTAAACATCCACAGGGTCTAAAAGTCTAAAATTGCCCTATACTGGAAACTGAAAATACTGGTAGTGCCCTATGATAGTGAATATTAAAGTTGCAATAAAAGAGCAATACATAGAACAATAAAAAGCAAAGAAAACTAAAATTATTGTTAAAAGTTTTTTTATCCAATAGCTTTTATAAATACATTTTATTGAATGAGAAGATACATTATTCAGAACATTATTCAGTGGGAAGAAAAGATTGGTGTAATTTATTAACAAAGGAAGAAAATCTACAAAAAAAACACTAAATATTTAAACACTAAAATATAACAATATGAAAAGAGAGTTATCTGACAAGTATTTGATTAACTGCTACATTATTTCTGTAAAGACCAGACATTTCTGCTTTGAGAGAAAAAAAAAACATTTTACTCTTACTTTCAGTTGAGACAGTAATTCTTTTAGGGATGAGCCTGGTGTCAATCTCCTCATAGACAGGTCAGCGGAAGTCTTCCTCCTCTTAGAGATCACTGTGAGAGAGACAGAGAGAAACATTGAGTCAGTTCAGTAGAAGAGAAGACTGATGACAGATTGAAGGACTAATGATGATTATAGAAAGTACAGAAAGTGGATTTTAGATGATCTCTAAATCTCCCTACCTCTCCTGAGCACTCTGTTCTGATAAAACAGCACAACCAGAAGCACTAAGGCCAGGAAGAGCACATATCCCAGAACCAGGAGAGACACTGGATAGATGGAGGGAACAGCTGGTGGAGGAGTTTGTGGAAGTATGATTCTTCTTGTCTGTGGTTGAGAATCTAAAAAACAAATATACAAAATGTATAGACAATTTATACATGAACACAGTCCTTTTATTGGATGTGAATAATTTTGTGATGAATATTATGGAAGAATACATATGAAATGTCTATAAACACAGAATGATCTAGACAGACTGGTGCAAAGCACATACAGACTCTCACTATTGTTACTTTCTATCCTTCCCAAAAACATTACAATTATTAAATGATGGAAACCAAATGTGTGTGACCAACATTATGATCAACAATAGTTACCGAAGTTGCTATCAAGCCTGTTTACAATGGAGAAAAGTGGTCCCTGACCTTGCAAGACAAAATGTCCCATCTGTCCTCTTTTATTATTTAAAGGCAAAGTATGATACAGGAAGCCTAGTGAGTGAGCATAAAATAACAATGTGATGTAAGTATTTTTCTTAAGCATGTGTAAAGTTTCTGTAACAGTTAGGAGGCAAATATATTCAGTTGTGTCTGTTCCTCTGACCTCCACAAGTGACTCCAGCACTGTGGGAGCAGTCAGTGTGGTTCTTCAGGGAATGAGGACAGTCCCACATGTGAATCTCATTCCCTCTACACTTCATTCTGTTCATCCAGATAGTTCCTCCACCAGAACCATCAGCAGCTCTTCTATTAGCACTCAGCGCCGGCCCACAACCCAGCTGCCTGCAGACTACCTGAGCATCCCTGATGTCCCAGAGGTCACCACATACAGACCCCCATGTTTTATTATGATACACCTGCAGCCATCCAGAACAGCTTCCTACTCCTCCCCTCAGCCTCAGAGGAATGTGCTCTACAAACACACCACAGAGGGAAAAAAATTATTATCCATCAAAGTCTTACAAACATTTACAACAGTCGTATATACTGTATGATGAAATATGTTCTTATAGAGATGTGGTAAACCACAAAAAAGCATTGTAAGATGAAAAATATATACAAGCAGAAGAGAGCAGGAGAAAAAAAAACAGAAGTAGCCATAGTAAAAAAAAAAAAGCACTTACCTTGTTTTACCGTTTTAGTTGAAACAGTTGATTTTTTTAAACTAATATTTTTTTTAAATAAGATATTGCTTCTAATAGAGTGTAGTTTGTCTGTCTTCAGCAAGCTGTCTGTTACACCTGTTATTTCCACCACTAGGGCTGTGCCATATCGTATCAAACGCAAAAAACGATACTATACCCTGAAATATCGTGCCATATCACCCACCCCTAATTACGACTGCAGGGCACCACTGGGGTTGCTGTTTTTATCTTTCCAATATTATTCATTTTACTTTATTATTAATTATATAGATTATATAGAGTGCATTAATAGTATCATGACTTTCTGGATCACTGATGTCTGTTACCATCTGATAAAAAGTCTTGTATTTTTTTATATCGTAGTTTGGGGGGGTGCCATATCATATGCAAAAACAGAATTTAATTTTTATTTTGTTTCAGTAGTGTATTTTTAAAATAATATCTTTAATTCGGTGTTTTGTCATATCACCAAGAGTACTGTTATCGCGATAAATGCCATGAAACATCGTGATATTGTTTTAGGGCCATATTACCCACCCCCATCCACCACACCTGTCCTGTCTACACCTGAATTCCTCAGACTTACATAGACACTCTGATGGACTCCATTACCCAGAATCCCTCTCTAAACCTTTGTTAAAAATATCACTGTAGAAGTGTTATCTAAAATATGTTAAAGTGCAAAAAAATATGCAAACTACAAATAAAACAGTGCGAGCAAAGACAAGAATTGCTTATTAGTGAAAGCATGCTGGCAGAACATGCAGTCAAAAAGAAAGAAAATGTAGTTTATCAAAGACATGATCATTTTGATAATGATAAGTTTTCTTACTTGAGCACGGTCTCTCATGAGGAGATGAATCACACAGCCAATTTGTCAAATTAAAAAAAAAAAAAAAAATTATGAAATTCCAATTACAAACTACATTAGTTCTAGCATTCTTTAAAGTCTTTAACACCTCATCATATCTGCCTACCTGAGCAGGTAATGCAAGCAACCTCATTGCGATTATCACACCTGTTCTCCCCCCAGGAAGAAGATGGACAGTGCCACAGAGTGGAGTCATGTTTCCTACATTTTACATTATCCAGCCAGTTAGGAGCTGATTCCACTCTTGCTTTAGACCAAGACTCACTGCCAGTTCTTCCACAGTTCAGCTCTCGACAGATCAATTTTGCCGTTTCATCAGTCATCCCATTTACACACACATTCCCGCAGGTTCCATTATAGTACACCTCCAGATTCCCCTCACAGCCCTCAGTCAGTCTGATCTCTTTATACTCTGGCGGGAGAAAGATAGCTAGCTAGTTATGCACATTGATTTAAACGTGCAAAAGTTTCTTCTTTAATTATTCAAAATGTACCTCCAGTTGTACATAGATAGGGCATTGGTACTTGATTACAAGATCATTACAAACTGAGCAATTCAAGATACGAAGTACCTGAGCACACGACTCCTACATCATCCTTGTGTCCACATTCATCCTCTCCACACAGCTGATATCTGCAGTTCCACAGAGACGCCTCGTTCCCCTCACACTCCACCTCATTCAGCCAAATGGGTCCAGTTCCAGATCCAAACCGGGCTGGTACTGGTACTGGAGCACTGAGGGCGACTCCACACTGCAGCTGTCTGCAGACCACCTGCGCATCCTCAATATCCCACAATTCATCACTCACTGTCCCCCATGATCCACTGTGGAAAACCTCCAGCCTTCCAGCACAGTCTCCCCCAGAACCAACCAGCCTGATGGAGCTGTGGACTGTGTTAGATGTACCTAAAATTTACACAAATACAAAAGATGTTTTCAAACTCCTTTCACAAGATATGTGTTGTGTATATGTACTCATATTTGCCAAATAATTATTCTCAAATGTTCAAAAATATGGATAATAGAGGCACTTTTGCATGTTATCATACATACAAATAAAATTATACATTTATTACCTGTGCAATGCTTACCAGAGCAGGTGATGTAGAGCTGTACTGTGGAGCTGCAGTTAACTGCTTGTGAGCTGCTGCAGTTCCTCAGATGAGCTTCACTCCCAGAGCAGTTGAAACCCGTCACACACATGTAGCTGTGTTCTGGACTGGATGAAGAGGAGCTGGAGATGTTGAGTACAGAACCACAGCCCAGCTGTCTGCAGACCACAGAGGCCTCAGACTCACTCCAGGAGTCCAGCAGAACTCTCCTCCAGTCCTGCCTGAAGAACACCTCCACCTCCCCCTCACACTCCATCCCTCCAGACAACCGCACTCCTCCCTCATGAGACGCCAGAGAAGAACCTGAAGAGAAAAAAATATATTACTTGGCTTAAAATGAGGGAGTAATAAACTTTCAGTTATTTATTATACTGCAACTGTAAGATCTCACCACTACAGATAACTCCAGCATACTGTTCATGAGAGCATGCAGTTCGACTCCATGATGAAATGGGACATTTTAACAGGTGTGTTTCGTTTCCCTGACAATCAAACACATCAGCCCAGATCCGGCCACTCCCCTCCCCAAACCAGTCTGACCCCAACACAGCCACAGAACTCCCACACTTCAGCTGAGCACAGAGGACACTGGCAGCTCTCATATCCCAGCTTACATCACACACTGTACCCCACTCACTGAGGTACTGGAGCTCCACTCGACCAGAACAGGAATCTGAGCCGTTCATCAGCCGAGCCTGAGTGTGACCTGAATTTACAGAGGAAAAACAGTAGGCAACAATAATACAATACAATAATAATAAAAAAAAATACAGTAATTACAAACTAATTGCTCACAGTTCAGTACTAATCTAAATCTTTTACAAACATACTTCATCATACCAGAGCATCTTAGTCCCACATCCTTGTTGTGAGAGCAGTTGGGTTTCAAAGAAGGAGATGTCTGGCAGAGGTACATATGAGATTCGTTTCCTCTACACTGAAGCTCCTCTGACCACATCTGACCCTCTGCTCTACCAAAAGCAGCTGCTCCCAGAACCTCCACAGGAGAACCACAGCCCAGCTCCCAGCTGCACACAACCTCTGCATCCTGCTGGTTAAAGTCAGCATCACACACTGGAAGCCAAGAATTCCGATGAAGCTTCTCTACTCTCCCAGAGCATGCGTGAGGACCACCAACAAGTCTTCGCTTGTCACCTACAGTATAGTATTTGTGTACATTGATCATCAAAAAACACTGCACCCAGAAGAAAGCATCAGATTACAAGGCTAGTCAGAAGAAAGATGTGCTATGCCATGGCTAAACACATTGACAGGTCAATCCACTAATCCACTAAAAAGTGCTGGATACTGTTGGACCCACGATCAGCACTCTACCACATCGCAAAATCACATTAGTGAAAGCACATTAGGAATGCCACACATCTGACATGTTGCATTACACACTGTATGTGTAGTTCCTTAAATATTACTCATCTTAGTCTAAATGAAATAATTTATTATTCCTCACACTGCCTGTAAATCAATGGTAGACATAAAAAAAAAAAAAACATACTTATAGTTTTAGATAAAAAAATAAGACTTTGTAAGTTTCTTTTAAAATGGTCACCAAAAACAATTCAACATAGTCAAAGTCTAAACATTTTTTCATATGTATAAAACTTTTGCTTTTTGACTTCTCTGCAGCACTCCTTGTAAACTTAAAAAGTCTGGTTAGCCCTCAAGGACATAAATGACAAATCAAATTAAAGGTTTCTTAATGTTTTAATGTCTTAATATCTTTTTTCATAATATTGTGCAATACAGAAATCAATCAAACTGGTGGATTTGTGTCTCCGTCACCTGTCTGTTATCTGAATTTGGTGGATGTGTGTTTTTGTCAGTGTTTTGTGTGAAATTGACAAAAGGAAGTGAAATACCTACCAGAACATGCCAGTCCCACATCATTATCATGGGAGCAGTTGTGTTTGAGTGAAGATGATTTTGGACAGAAGTGAATCTGAGATTCGTTTCCTCTACACTGAAACTCCTCTGACCACACCGGACCCTCCCCTCTACCAAAAGCAGCTGCTCCCAGAACCTTCACAGGAGAACCACAGCCCAGCTCTCGACACACAACCTCTGCACCCTGCTGGTCAAAGTCAGCATCACACACTGTGACCCAGCTCTCTCCATGAAGAACCTCCACTCTCCCAGAGCAGCGAGATCTGCCCACCAATCTGACCCCTAAATTAGTTTATAAGAGAAAGAGAACATGTACATTAACATTAACACACAGCATTAAGTACTTGGAAACCTTAAGAAGTTCCACAGGGTTCTACTGTAGGAACGATGAAACTAATATTAGTGAAGAACTGATGACAGTGAAAAACTGCAGTGTGGGCTTACACATGGAGTCAATTAACAGTTTAAGCACTAAACACAAACAAATGTACTAATTAACTGCTTAAAATATATAAAGATAAAAACTCTGTCCATGTACCACTGAACTAAGGTGTAACTGTAATTAACTAAAAAATATTAACGCCTGTTTCGTTGTGAATGGGACTTCTGCATGGAAATCCATTATTTTCTACCAGAAAGGAAAGATTACAAAAATGTATTTCTCCATCATGCCTACAGCAATAGTCTTTCTATAATTAAGTATTGTCTTATAGTGAAAATCACTTTTCATCTCCATATAATAATTTGCTTTTTTAATAATTTGACTTAGTATATCAAGTTATTACCTACATTTAAGTACTAGTAAGACCCGGTAAGTATTTTGTATGTGCTAGTTCATACAGAGAAATCACACTGTAAGTTATGGGAACTTAAGCTCTAAAACACAGGCTGTATTATAAGTGTTAACTAGGTTTATTACAGCTTATAGTTTTCTTCTATACAGTAATTTGCCACATTATTTTTTAAACGCAAAACCAGGTCTGAGATTGAGCAAACAGTGACTGATCTAGTGGTCTTAACCAAATAAAAGTGGGTTAATATAGGTGAAAGTAGGTCATGATTATGGCAGATTAGGAAGAAATGCTATAATAAATAAATTGTGCACAACTGATATACATTCCAACGACAAGTATTTTAAGATTTAGGAGAGCTCACCTGAACAGATGACTCCAGCAAGTCGATTACGAATTTGTTCCACCCATCCAGCTGATCTACAGTGCTTCACTGAAGACTCTGATCCACTACAGTTCACATCATCCATCCAGGCTGATCTTGGTCCAAACTGAACATTTTTAAATACAGCCTCCCAACAGCCCAGCTCTCTACACACCACTGCAGCATCTCTTACATCCCAGTTTTTACCACACACTGATCTCCATGTTCTGTTATAAAAAACCTCCACTCTCCCAGCACAGCGATGGCCACCATCCACCAACCTCACACTGTCTGTACAACAGAGAGAGAAAGAGAGAGGAAAAGATGTAGAAATCTGAAAAATCAGACTGAATCTCAAAATTAATACATAAGCCATTTAGCTCTTACCAGCACACACCAGTCCCACATCATTATCATGGGAGCAGTTGTGTTTGAGTGAAGATGATTTTGGACAGAAGTGAATCTGTGATTCGCTGCCTCTACACTGAAGCTCCTCTAAACACACCTGACCCTCCCCTCTACCAAAAGCAGCTGCTCCCAGAACCTCCACAGGAGAACCACAGCCCAGCTCTCGACACACAACCTCTGCATCCTGCTGGTCAAAGTCAGCATCACACACTGTGACCCAGCTCTCTCCATGAAGAACCTCCACTCTCCCAGAGCAGTGAGATCTGCCCACCAGTCTGACTTCTACAATGTGTTTATAAGAGCAAAGAGAACATGTACGTTAATATTAACACACAGCATTGGGAGGGCTGGGAGGTTAATTTGAATAGAAGGGAATTAAATAATATGGGGCAGTGATTTTTATATTTTGCACTTTTCATTAACTGAAATACAAGGATTTTAAATATATATATATATATATATATATATATATATATATATATTATTTCTTAGTTGCTAATTCTAAACCAAAGCATTCAAAACCACCTCTGTAATAATCCATTTATTAAGTGTATGAAAGTGAATTTAGGTTCAGGCTTAAACTTTTCATGTTACAAAGAAGTTTTTTTACAGGGGTGTATATAAAACAACTAACAGTTGTTTAATTAATTCAGTACATTCCAACACAGGCCTCATCACATTTGTTTACATCTCTGTGTAATATGTTTTATTTTTTTGCATCTTACCTGCACAAACAGCACCAGCGTCTTCATCATGATTACATCTCTGTCTACCCCAATCATACGACCTACAGTTCTTCAGTGAAGACTCTGATCCAGCACAGTTAGCATATTCCACCCAGATCGGTCCTGATCCTGATCCAAAGCGAGCTCTCCGTGGTGCATCTATGGCTTCCCCACAGCCCAGCTCTCTACACACCACTGCAGCATCTCTCATATCCCAGTAATCATCACACACTGTTCCCCGATGTCCTCTATGAAGAACTTCCACTCTCCCAGCACAGCGGCTCCCACCATCCACCAACCTCACACTGTCTGTGTGGAGAAAAAAACAAACACACTGATAATCAGAGAATAATTACACTTATACTCAAATAATAATACTCAAACAAGGCTGAAATACATTTAAACCAAATCATGGACATCAAAAGCTCCCATTTAGAGATCATAAGAAATCAGTTCACTAATTTGTACTTCTATAGCAATACTAAAATGGGCTGACTGGATGATAGCAAAGTGTAAATCACATGAATGTAAGATCAAAAAGTAAATATATACTTTTCAATTAAATGCCACTTTATGCAACATCATTCAGCATGTCTGGTTTGGTGGGGGATCAGTGATGGTCTGGGGAGGCCTGTAGATGCCCAGGCTTCTACAGGTTAGACAACAGTACCCTGCCTGCTCTTAGGTATTGAGATGAAATCCTTGAACCCATTGTAAGACCCTACGCTGGCGCAGTGAGTCCGTGGTTTCTCACGGTGCATGACAATCCCCGGCCCGATGTGGAGAAAGTAAAGTTCTTCGAGGATAAAGGAATTTATACCATTCACTGCCTTTCCAACAACATCCTAACAGAAAAAGAGGCCAGTATACATACAGTCCACAAAGTTAGTTTAAATATGCTGTATAGAAAAATGAGTAGAACTCGGATGTCCATCTCTTGCACACACACTGCTCAACTCAGCAGCAGAACAAGCTTTACCTCTACTCAGCCAGATAAGACTCAAGAACCTGAGAGAGAGAGAGAGAGAGATAGAGAGAGAGAGAGAGAGATTCCCCACAGCCGCCAATCACACTCACTATGACCTTATTAGAAAGAGGAGAGGAAATTATCAAACATTTTCAGTGACAAATCAGAAGAAGCTTTTTTTTCATTTCGCCATATTTTTAAAAAGCGTCAGCACTAATTAACACAGCTCCACCTCCTTGTGTCTGTGTCTGTGTGTCTATGGGCAAAGGAAGGTACAAAGTCAGCTACCTTCTGGAGACAAACTTCAGAGAGAGTAAACACACAAAATACAGCATTAAAGCTGCACCTGCAGACAGCAGATCCAAACACATAACATCCACCATGAAGATAAGTCACAGTTTCTTTTAACTACACATACAAACAACTTTTTTGTGTTTCTCATGCTTTTACAGAGTATATAAAACTAGTTTTAATCCTGATTACAGAAACTCTGATTAAGTGTGGGAATATTGTGGGTTCCCTGTGAACTACAGCAAGGCCGGTGAGCGATGGACCAAACAAACACGGTTTGTCTGCCCTGTGAGGCGGGTGTAGGGTATGTTTGTGGAAAGGCATCTAAGGATGCACCTACTACTCTACTGATCACAGCAGTTCCAATTACAAAATAAAAGTCCTGTTCTCTGGAGTATGCACTCGTGAGCCGAACTTACCAAGTTCGTTCTGACAAAGTACAAGAGTCCAAACTTGCTTAATCTATAATGAGAAACGGGCCGACTCTGGCGCTTCCAGGAACTTGTGAGCCCATGGGACCACAAGGGTGGTTGAGAAAACCTTTATTCTCTCTGTAATGATTAATTTATTTATCTAAAACAGTATGAAATGCATTAATTAACTGAAACATGTTGCTCAGTGTGCTTTTAAAAATGAAAAAAAAAAAGAAGACACATTCTTTATAGGTGTGAAAAAAATCACACTTTATTATCATAATATAGAAAACCATAATAATGTATGCTGCACAGACATATATAGATATATTTTTGATTAAGGTGAAAAGCAAATATAATTTGCATGTTTACCATGTGTCCACAATAAATCGTACGTATTAAAATATCCAAACCTGTTGTAATGTGTGGGCTCTCTTCAGCAGGTATGATATCATCATAGACCTCGCCATAGTTTTCTGTAAAAATTAAAAAATGCATTGCAGCACAGCAGCATCAGGATGATGGCAGCAAGACACTGTTACTCAAAGACTCAAACTTTTAAAATACTAAGGGGTTTTCAATGTATTGGTACTGTCGCCCTCTGCGATCAGAACTGGTTGACAAATCAAAGTGTGTCCCTTTAAAAAAAAAAAAAAAAAAACTCCCACACACCAAAGGATATTAACTCACCTCAACATGCCTTTTGCAATCCTGTAGTTACCCCTGGGCAATCCTAAAATCACTATTACAAACTGTACAGTAGGCAAGACATTGTTTTTAACTTGTGCCAGACATGGATATACTGGAGTAGTCAAAGATAAATTGAATTTAGCATTAGCATTACCCGCTAACCACGCTCACTATTTTCCCGTTCAGGGGTGAGTCTTATCGGCCTGAAGCCTGATGCTAACTGCTAAAACACTTCAGAACCCTACACATATTGCATGGAACTTTTTTCTATAAAACAAAATATATATATGTTTTTTCTTCTGCATTAAGAATTCTAACACACATTCAGTATATGTCAACTTACCTGAGAGAAGCTCCTCATCTACGTCCTCATATCCTGAATGCTGATCTTCAGAGATAAAACTTCCTGTTAAAGGAGATCAGAACAGTCAGAATGCCAAAGTTCAATTATTTAATCAAAATCTACAGCAAAAAAATGTATTTGTAAGTCTGAAAATGAGATGAGGCTTTAAGCCCAATCCCATTTCACCCCATGGCCCTACCACTTACCCCAACCATTCTTTGAGTGTAAAGGGTGAAATCCTCCCCATAAGAATTGGGACAACACTTCATGCACCAGATACGTCATCAGAAGCACTAAGGTTCAGTAACCTAGCTAATTTTATGGCATTGTATGTCTTCAGAAATGTTGGTGATTAAGGAACAATTGTCAATTTCTTAATTCCTGTTATGGGGAGCTTGGATTAGCTTTCATTTTATTTAATTGTTCTGTTCTGCCTTAAATGATGCAGCCTCTGCTGTCTCTTGCACCATTTAAGGTGAAATGGGAAAGTTGGCTAACAAACCCCATCCCTTTCCTCTGCTTTTTAACAGCAGTACAGGCCTGAATTGATAGTAACAGATATGTAATTCTTCTATTATAGTCAGTGGAGTAACACATTATTTTGAACCTGTAAGATAAGGTAACAATGCTACAATTGATTTACTGCACGTAGTTTTTTCATTTATAGTCATTTAAACACTCAGAATTGCTATTTGATATCTGACCTTAGATCCACTTTACATACTGTGTGAAGACTGCCTTCAGTGAAACTCTCTACATATAATTTACCTCTTTTAGTATATCTGTTAGTGACACATTTATGGTTAATCTCTTCATAGACTGCCTCAAGCAGAGTCTTCCTCCTCGCCTTAGAAATCACTGTGAGAGAGAAAGAAAGAAACATGGAGTCAGTTCAGTAGAAGAGAAGACTGATGACAGATTGAAGGACTAATGATGATTATAGAAAGTACAGAAAGTGGATTTTAGATGATCTCTAAATCTCCCTACCTCTCCTGAGCACTCTGTTCTGATAAAACAGCACAACCAGAAGCACTAAGGCCAGGAAGAGCACAGATCCCAGAACCAGGAGAGACACTGGATAGATGTATGGAAAATTAGATGATGGATTTTTTGAAGGAGGGACTGTCTTTTTCTCTGTTAGCTGTGCTGGTACTGAAAACACAGAATAAAAACACTGTTGAACACTGCATAGTGTTGTTTAAACTTAAAAAAAATCACACAAAGGAACTAATTAAAAGAGTACCTGTGGTGTAAGTTGTAGTTGTTTCAGATGAAAAAGGTAATGTGACAAATATGTCTGAAAGAAATATCATAAAAATGGTCAAGAAAAAGAGGTTACAGAAGGAGAAAGAGATTAGAGCAGCATTATTTAAGAAATGGTATTTATTGTTTTTGTGTTTATTGTCTTTGAAACAAAAGAAGTATATGGCTGATATGGTAATATTGTAGGTATTTTCAAAAATATTGTTGCATTATTGTCTGCCAATGTTACTTAGTGTATTTATCAGTGTTGTGAGCCTAAATCAGCCATAATATAAATGCTATTCTCCCTTTTACAGGTCAGAGGAGCACAATAATAATAATATTGAACCTGACTGAAATACAGAGTACACTGCTTAACATAACCATAGTTATCTTAAGAGAAGTTAATACTAGATTAAAAAACGTTCTCGCACACCTGCACAGGTGACTCCAGCACTGTGGGAGCAGTCAGTGTGGTTCTTCAGGGAATGAGGACAGTCCCACATGTGAATCTCATTCCCTCTACACTTCACTCTGTTCATCCAGATAGTTCCTCCACCAGAACCATCAACAGCTCTTCTATTAGCACTCAGCGCCGGCCCACAACCCAGCTGCCTGCAGACCACCTGAGCATCCCTGATGTCCCACAGATCAGCACATATAGACCCCCACTCAGCATTATAATACACCTCCAACCTCCCAGAACAGATTTCCTCTCCTCCTCTCAACCTAATAGGCATGTAATCTACATCACACATGAACAGACACATGAATAATATTACATTTTTATAACAAAACTACAGCAAACTGCATTAGTGTTTTTATTTAATCAGTTTTCACTCAAATCAAAGATCAACTGATGAAAAGGGAAGTTTAGAATTATTTGACAAAACAAGTTAGAATGTAGGCACGAACAAATCTGATTAATATGTATACTTATTCAAGTAGTGAATGGAGTGGTAGTCAAATATTCGTACTTGAGCACTGACCCTGGTTTGGAAATAAGAAGAATTTTTGAAGGTTTTCAAATGCAAGCTGTTTCTTCTCTCCTAGAAATGGAGACACATGCTATAAATACTACAAAAATCAAATCAATACTACTAAACTCATTACTAAAATAATGATCTCAGCAATAACAATTGAGAGTTTCAATTGAGCGGCAAACCCCCTCATTTCACACCAACGCACAGAATTAAAAGTCAGTCTGGTTGTGCTGATTTTCAAATAACACCAGGCATTCTAACAGGGCGCACAGGAAACTTCAAGCTGCACCAGACTGCTCTTTTTCTCTAACCCCACCGAACTATTCCAGCAATGACAAAAACAATTTTTCAGTGCGATTTTCGGACAGAACAGGCTCCTATTAGTAAATGTACACCATTATTGTAAGTCACTTTGGACAAAAGCATCTGCCAAATGTAATGTAATTCAATGTAATATATCTTATTATTTCACTCACAAATGTAATTTTTTCTGATACACTTTACACTTTTTATTAAAATGTGTTCCCAGCATGACCAGATGAGTGTAAAAAGCACAGCAAGGTGTAGCTTGTAGTCCCAAAAAATCTCAAGCAATCCTGCACACATACATTGCCATGAAGAAGTATTTGCCCCCTACAGATATACTGATATTTTTCTGATTATTAAAAAAACTTTAACATCAGACAAAGATAACCCGAGTAAACATAAAAAAAGCTCATTTTAAATATGACTATCCAGGATGAAGATGGACAGTGAAACAGAGTAGAGTCATGTTTCCTACATTTTACATCATCCAGCCAGTTAGGAGCTGATTCCACTCGTGCTTTGGTAGCTCTCTCAGTCTTAAATCTTCCACAGTTCAGCTCCCGACAGATGAGACCCATTGTTTCTACATCCATCCCATTGTTACACACATTCCCCCAGGTTCCATTATAGAACACCTCCAGATTCCCCTCACAGCCCTCAGTCAGTCTGATCTCTTTATACTCTGATGAGAGAAAATGCTTTATGTTAGACCCTGGAGTTTTCATGTAGTTTAAAACAAACTTAATGAATCTACACTATTAGTTAAAAGTTTTAGAACACCCCCATTTTTTTGCCATTTTTTTAAGCTCTCCAGCCCAGTTAATAACCTGAAATGGTACAAAATCCAGTGTGCTCAAATGGTACAAAAGTTAGCAGTGCCAGGGCCTTTAAACAGAAAAGGATCCGAAAAAAGTGTATATTGTTAAAAAAAAAAAAAAAAAAAAAAAAACCTGAATATATTTGTTTTAAAGAAAGCTTTGGAAATTGGCGCAAAAATAAGAATAAATTAAGTCTTAGTCTGTAGTAAAGTTAGAAGAGAATGTGTTACTGCACTCTACTGCTGACTTTGTAGTAAACTGCACTTTTATCATAATACCTAAAAAAAGACACCAAAATACAGATCAATTTGAAACAATTTAGTTTGCCCTTTAGATACATTCTGACACATTCAAAAAAACAAGAAAAAAAAAGGTACAGGAAGACGTCTGGCTGACCCACATGGCAACAACTTTAGATTGGTTTAACAAGTCTTATTTTAACAGTTTAACTAAGTCTCACTTTCAGCACTGAAGAGAAAATTTAGAGGTCTGACAGGTGAAGTGTTGTAAGAACACCAGCAATCAGCACACTGTACCTGAGCAGACGACTCCTACATCATCCTTGTGTCCACATTCATCCTCTCCACACAGCTGATATCTGCAGTTCCACAGAGACGCCTCGTTCCCCTCACACTCCACCTCATTCAGCCATATGGGTCCAGTTCCAGATCCAAACCGGGCTGGTACTGGTACTGGAGCACTGAGGGCGACTCCACACTGCAGCTGTCTGCAGACCACCTGCGCATCCTCAATATCCCACAATTCATCACTCACTGTCCCCCATGATCCACTGTGGAAAACCTCCAGCCTTCCAGCACAGTCTCCCCCAGAACCAACCAGCCTGATGAAGCTGTAGCCTAAAATTAAGAGAAACCAGTTCAAAGTATGATTTCTTAGTTCACCCCTAGTCACATGATGATTGGTTCATTTCAGATTCATAATAATTATAATAACCCTTACAATAAAACAAAATAAAACAATTTCCCCCTAACAACAGGCATTATTCACTACAACTCCAAATAATTTGAATTAAATGTACCAGAGCAGGTGATGTAGAGCTGTACTGTGGAGCTGCAGTTAACTGCTTGTGAGCTGCTGCAGTTCCTCAGATGAGCTTCACTCCCAGAGCAGTTGAAACCCGTCACACACATGTAGCTGTGTTCAGGACTGGATGAAGAGGAGCTGGAGATGTTGAGTACAGAACCACAGCCCAGCTGTCTGCAGACCACAGAGGCCTCAGACTCACTCCAGGAGTCCAGCAGAACTCTCCTCCAGTCCTGCCTGAAGAACACCTCCACCTCCACCTCACACTCCATCCCTCCAGTCAATCTCACTACACCCTCATGAGACGCCAGAGAAGAACCTGAAAGTACCACAAATATATTTTAGATTTTAGAGGCTTAATAAGATTGTTTTTACAGCACTTGAAATAAATCAGATTTAGAAATTAAACACATTGTTTTTTTTACAGGTACTGCTGCATTAGCTGAGCTATATATGGTGCAAAATTAGAAATTGATTTTCAGAAATCAAAATTGTCTATGGAAATGTATATACATGTTCAAAACTGAGATACATTAGTAAATTAATTGAAGTGAAGTAAAAAAAAAAATATATATAAGAACATTATAAGGGCACTTCCTCCTAAAATCACTTTACAGCCCATTGATAAGAATGTTTAAGATTCTTAAAAGCTCACCACTGCAGATGAGTCCAACATCCTGTTTATGAGAGCATGCAGTTCGACTCCATGATGAAATGGGACATTTTAACAGGTGTGTTTCGTTCCCCTGACAATCAAACACATCCGCCCAGATCCGGCCACTCCCCTCCCCAAACCAGTCTGACCCCAACACAGCCACAGAACTCCCACACTTCAGCTGAGCACAGAGGACACTGGAAGCTCTCATATCCCAGCTTACATCACACACTGTACCCCACTCACTGAGGTACTGGAGCTCCACTCGACCAGAACAGGAATCTGAGCCGTTCATCAGCCGAGCCTGAGTGTGACCTGAATTTACAACCAAGAGACTCGTAAAAGAGCAAGTTCTCTCCTATACTGTATATTATATAAAGAAATGTTAGACGATAATATCACATATTATACTGTACCAGAACATACAAGTCCCACATCATTACCATGAGAGCAGTTGTATTTGTGTGAAGAGGTTATTGGACAGAGAGTAATCTCAGATTCATCTCCTCTACACTGAAGCTCCTCTGACCACACCTGACCCTTCCCTTTACCAAAAGCAGCTGCTCCCAGAACCTACACAGGAGAACCACAGCCCAGCTCTCGACACACAACCTCTGCATCCTGCTGGTCAAAGTCAGCATCACACACTGTGAACCAAGACGCTCCATGAAAAACCTCCACTCTCCCAGAGCAAACATGAGGACCATCAGCAAGTCTGGATGTCCTGTGATCTGTGTGTAATGCAAAAAAATGTTAAATCTCTCTCTCTCTCACAATCAGATTAAATAAAGACTTGTATAATAGACAAATGCTAAACAAAACAGAAGGCTAGTAATGAGATGAAAAAATACTAGAGTTGTCAAATTAACATGTTCACTTCATTAATGAATAAAAAAATGAACACAAATAACAAAAATACTGCTCATTAATTACCCTACT
Organism: Astyanax mexicanus; assembly: GCF_023375975.1. NCBI lineage: Eukaryota > Metazoa > Chordata > Actinopteri > Characiformes > Acestrorhamphidae > Astyanax > Astyanax mexicanus. Next base: position 30,459,741 of record NC_064418.1, read on the forward strand.
TTGTGCCCTCTGACCTCCGACGCTAGATCCCAGTTCACAGATCATATCAAACCACATAATCTATCCAATTCATCCATGTTAATAATACAGATTAATTTAGCTAGGAAAACAGTTGGCAAACAATAGCCATAGTGGCTAATCCGCCATTTTGAAAATCATAACAAAAGATTTATAGAAAAACAATAAAAAAAAAAACACTTTTTTTTATTCTGACTTTTTTTGTTGGTCAAAATATAATTAAATATCTAAATTCTGTCCATATTTGATATCTTAATTCTGTAATTTTGTAATTTGCATACGAATAAAGGAGCATCAATTTATAACATTTTTTTTAAGATATGTACAGTTAGTGCTGGACGATATGGCCAAAATTCATATCACGATATATTCCTTAATTTCGGTCGATACGATATAATTCCGATATCGATATAAATACTTAGAAGGCCTCAGAAAACTGCTAAGAATCCCTGCAAGGGAAATATGTACCTACTAGGGGTGGGCGATATGGCCCTAAAATAATATCACAATATTTCATGGTATTATCGCGATAACGATACTCTTGGCGATATGACAAAAAAACAAAAAACTTTTTTATTATTGTATGCGATATGATATTGCACACCTTTAAGATATTAAAAAAAAAACAATAATTTCAGCAGATTTATAACAGAAGTCAATATTTGAGAATTACATGATACTAATAATAATAATGCACTCCAAATATCTCCATATATCCAGTATTAAAGTAAAATAAATGACACTTTACAGATATAATCTGTCTCTAGTAAATATTTAATAGGAAATTAGAAATGTGTGAGTTTTTCCTTTTGCTTAAAACAGCAAAAAAATTAGTACCCTGATGTGATAATTAGGGATGAGTGATGTGGCACGATATTTCAGAGTATAATATCCTGATATATGATATGGCACACCCCTAGTACCTACTACTGTCTACTTAATTTAAGTCTTTGAAACCTCCTTTCACGAAAACATTATAATACTTAAGAAATAAACAATAGTCAAGATAAATCAATGCTCAATTTTATTTGCATATAGCAAAATAAAAACATGACATCCCTATCAAACATAAGCCAATATAACTATTACCAATAAAAAATAACTTAAAATTAGGATAGAAGCAGAGCTTCTTAGTCTTTCGTAAACAAATTTAACAGATCAAAACAAAAGTGTTCCAACTAGGATAAAGAACACAAGAAGCCTTTATACACATAAAAGCAACAAAATTTCCCCGTCAAATAAACAAACCTATAGGCTTTATCAACTATAAATAACTTAGTTACAATATAAGCTACAAAAGTGCTTCAGCCAAAATACAACTCTTTATGAACATAAAAGGAACATGATATCCCCGTCAAATAAACAAACCTAAAGGATTCATAAACTTTAAATAACTTAAATAACTTACAACATAAGCTATAAAAGTGCTTCAGCCAGTATAAGGAAAATATTGTATGTAGTGGAACTGATTGAGGTGGTGGAACAGATTAGATGTTTTAACGTTACCGCTGCTGGTCGGTTCCACTCTCCGGCACAATTTGCAGCAAACTGAAGTTTAGCAGACCTTCCGAGAGTCGAACCAAATCCTCACCACTGAATTAGACCTCCCTCCTTCAATTAATCACTTGTGGAAGCGGCAGGGGCATTCATTTTGCATCAAAAATGTCCCGCGCTGGGAGCCAAGAGGACCCGCGGCTGACAAAGAGGACCCACAACTGACCGCTGACCGAGCGGACCCGTGGGCGGACCGAGCGGACCCGTAGGCGGACCGAGCGAACCCGTAGGCGGACCGAGCGAACCCGTGGGCGGACCCGAGGCTAGGCTAGGCTCGGTTCCGTTCCGTTCCACTCCAGCGCGGAACATTTCAGATGCAAACCGAGCCTACCTTAACCTTGGATCCGCTCGTGCCGGCTCCGTTTGGCTCCAGCGCGAGGCATTTTAGATGCGTAGCGGACCCGAGCCTAGCCTAGCCTAGCCAAATCTAGCCTAGCCTAGCCTATCTGGCTACGTGCCTATGTGATTACGTCATCACGCACAGAGATAGTCCAGCTACGGAAGCTGATTGTGTTCAGCTGTGCGGCGAGCTGACGCCAGTAAATCGCATGTCCGTGACAGATCTGTAAATAATACATATCGATATACCACAAAAATGATATCACCGCTATTGAAACATTTCTTATCGCGATAAATACCGATATCGAATTATTGTCCAGGCCTATGTACAGTATTTACAGCATCTTTACTGACTGATTTTTTTTAAAGCGAAACAGCAGAGTGGTATAGAATACCATAGTCTGGCAATCTCAGTGTGTGATAATGTACACATCAGGAAGTTGTTCAGTTGAGCTGTACACATTTATATCAAAACGATAACACATCGACTAAAATTAATATATTGTGACATACGTTTTGTCATATCGTCCAGCACTAAATTGTTAAGCTGGAAATGGCACTATGTTTCTAATTACAGTGTGTTGACTGGTTTTGTTTTGGCACATAAAGTGTTTGAGAAGTTGTCTGGAAGTGGAAAGGACTAATGCATTTTGTTTCATTCAGGTTATAATTTTGAAAACAAATGTTGTGCTCTAGCAAATCAGTACTGCAGACCCTTTTTTATTAAATTAAATTTTATCAAACAAAATGAAACTGACTAGACAATATCTTGGGTTAATATTTTCAGCAATTAAATAAAAGTCAAAGCAAATGTAAAAAAAAAAAACATCACTGCTTCTCACATTAGCTGTAACTGTCAGAATTTACTATGTAATAGAATATTTAATATGGAATAGGTATACAAAACAGTGACATTCCATCATATGATCTCTGATTTGATTTTGTCTATGATGTGTCGAAACATTCTCAGAAAGTTCACAAATGTAATACATGTAATACGTACGTATTACAGTTTTTGTCTAATTAAAACATACCTGAACAGGTAAGCTCAATATCCATATTATGATTACAGCTGTGTTCACCCCACCCTAATGATCCACAGTGTTTCAGTGTAGACTCTGATCCAGTACACTTCACATGACTCATCCAGATCGGTGCAGATCCTGGAACAGCTGCATCAGTCCTAAACGGCTCTCCACAGCCCAACTCTTTACACATGACAAAACCCGCTATGAAATTTGCACCAGCACCACAAATTGTTCCCCACTGTCCTCTGTGAAAAACCTCTGCTCTTCCAGCACAGCGACTGCCACCATCCGCCAACCTCACACTGTCTGTGTAAGAGAAAATAAGAACAAGAAAAATGTACCGAATTATGAACTAGTAAGAGTAAAAATGGGAAACATTTTTTTGAAAAACACTTACCTGCACACACCAGTCCCACATCATTATCATGGGAGCAGTTGTGTTTGAGTGAAGATGATTTTGGACAGAAGTGAATCTGAGATTCAGTTCCTCTACACTGAAGCTTCTCTGACCACACCGGACCCTCCCCTCTACCAAAAGCAGCTGCTCCCAGAACCTCCACAAGAGAACCACAGCCCAGCTCTCGACACACAACCTCTGCATCCTGCTGGTTAAAGTCAGCATCACACACTGTGACCCAGCTCTCTCCATGAAGAACCTCCACTCTCTCAGAACAGTGAGAACCACCAACCACCCGGACTCCTAAAAATTGTGAACATAAAGCTGAATTTAAACATATGTGAGTCACTGCTTCAACATGAAAATGTCTTTCCATGTCATTGAATCTCTGACATTAACACAGCAAGAATGGTCAAAATAGATATGGCATTTAACCTTCAGTGGAAAAGTTGACTAAATGAACGCTATCTGTTTCCTTACAAACAGTACTACTACGCTTAACTGGACCCTAAGCCTCTAAAATGGGTCCTTTCCCACCACTTACAAGACTTTGTTTTACATGTATGATATATTATGAACAGTTTCCTGTTCCTAGTTAACAGAAGGGAACATAAAATAATTTACTGATACAATTTACCTGAACAGATGACTCCAGCATCTTTAGAATGATCACAGTTATGTTTACCCCATCCTGCTGATTCACAGTTCCTCAGTGTAGACTCAGAGCCACTGCAGTGCACATTATCCATCCAGATTGGTCCGGATGCTGATCCAAAGTAAGACTCCTGATATGTATCTACAGCTTCTCCACAGCCCAGCTCTCTACACACCACTGCAGCATCTCTCATATCCCAGTTATTACCACACACTGATCCCCACTGTCCTCTATAAAGAACCTCCACTCTCCCAGCACAGCGACTGTCACCATCTACCAACCTCACACTGCCTGTACAACAGTGAGTAAAACAGACCAAGACATTGAGAAAGAATGGAAAAAAACATGTATTTTCACCACTATAAATGATGTAAAGTAGAATTGTGGCTGAAAACTGAAATAATAGCAAGACATTTGCATTTTTGACAGAATTACAAAAAGTTTACATAAACATTGAGCTAATCTTAATGACATTAATCACAAACATGCAGCTCTTACCAGAACACACCAGTCCCACATCATTATCATGGGAGCAGTTGTGTTTGAGTGAAGATGATTTTGGACAGAAGTGAGTCTGAGATTTGTTTCCTCTACACTGAAGCTCCTCTGACCACACCGGACCCTCCCCTCTACCAAAAGCAGCTGCTCCCAGAATCTCCACAGGAGAACCACAGCCCAGCTCCCGACACACAACCTCTGCATCCTGCTGGTTAAAGTCAGCATCACACACTGTGAACCAGCTCTCACCATGAAGAACCTCCACTCTTCCAGAGCAGCGAGAGCCATTAACCAGCAGGACTCCTAAAAATTACCATGAAAAAAAGAAAGCTTATTTATCAGTAATGATAAATGATTAAGCATGATGATGCTAAATATTGCACAATGAATGATTCATAAATGCATTGGAAAAAACTAAAGAGAGTATAAGGATTCAAAATAAGTTCAGTAAAGCTATGAATTACATTAAACAAATTAATATGGATCAGCAAAATTATGAAATCAGTAAAAAAAAAATCAGTAAATTAATTGTTGGTTGAGAATTCCAGTGTACAGCACAGTTTGGTGATTGCTCAGTTTAAACATACCAATTTACCTTGGCAATCAACAAGCATTTAGGGTGGGTTAAAAAGAAAAATCATATGTGCTGTACACTTTGCCTACATGGCAGATAATGTACAGTCCCTGTTTACAGTGTTTTACCTGAACAGATAACTCCAGCATAGGACACCCCTAATCAAAATGTATATTATTGTGACTACAGAAGGAAATAAAAATGACCTAATGTTTAGAACACATAACATTGAAGTGGACACGTCTATTTAGCATTTTTACAGTTTCAAAATAACAAAAATAAAAAAGATACACATAGACTTTTAATTTGTTGGCAATCCTGTGAGCAGTTATTTTCCAGACACTATATGACCTCCACCAGTCTTGTTACCTGCTTAATGGACTGGAGGAACAGAACAGTAGACACATACTTAATTCACCATTCTTGCTTTTAAACTATGTGCTGCCAGTACAAGTATTCTAAGTCTGTTCCACTCCAACCCAGAATATTACATGTGATTCACATGGATACATGTTGCTGTAGCCATTTTGTATAATGTGTTACTGCAGCTCCAAAAATCCACAAATTATCTCCAAAACAACAGTCTCTTGTGTCTGTTAGACTAGAGAAACTCATTACATTTGTCCAAAGTCTATTGTGTTTATAATTAGTGCTATCCACCAGGAAGTTTCTGCTAGCTGTGTTTTTAATGTTTTTAAATTCACACTGCAATGTATTCTAGACAAACACAGATCCCCTACACTTTATTACACTATTATCCACTAAAAAACAAATGCCAGAACAGTAATGCTGCACAAACATAACACCCTCACCCCAAACAAACAATATAATAAGTCACAAATATTAAATTTCACCAGGTCTTAATGGCAAACAGGTAATGGAGCACAGGGCTGAGCTACTGAGACAGAGGGCTGTCTAAGTAGGAATAGATGAAGTCACAGGCTCATGGTGCTGAATGCAGTTCTTACCTGCACACACCAGTCCCACATCATTATCATGGGAGCAGTTGTGTTTGAGTGAAGATGATTTTGGACAGAAGTGAGTCTGAGATTTGTTTCCTCTACACTGAAGCACCTCTGACCACACCTGACCCTCCCCTCTACCAAACGCAGCTGCTCCCAGAACCTTCACAGGAGAACCACAGCCCAGCTCTCGACACACAACCTCTGCACCCTGCTGGTCAAAGTCAGCATCACACACTGTGACCCAGCTCTCTCCATGAAGAACCTCCACTCTCTCAGAGCAGCGAGAACCTAAAACCAGCCTGGCTCCTAAAATATCACAAGAGCATAAACAATGAGATAACAACAGGATTTAATAAATGAAAGTCAGACAGCACAGACACACAATGTAACTATTCAATACAGTGCACATATTATATGAACATAGTGTAGCTTGCCTGAACAGATGACTCCAGAATTGTGGGTTTCATTGCAGTCATGTTTACCCCATACTGGTGATCTACAGTTCTTCAGTCTAGACTCTGATCCACTACAGTCCACATCATCCATCCAGATTGGTCCTGATCCTGATCCAAAATGAGATTTGCCCAGTGCATCTACAGCTTCTCCACAGCCCAGCTCTCTACACACCACTGCAGCATCACTCATATCCCTGTCATCACCACACACTGTTCCCCACTGCCCTCTATGAAGAACCTCCACTCTCCCAGCACAGCGACTGCCACCATCCACCAACCTCACACTGCCTGTACAACAGACAAGGAATAAAGAAAGAAAGAAGCGAATAAAAAAAAAAGAAATAATAATAGGTCTATGCTTCTTCAGCGTCGCAAGGTTATTTAACATAATTCTTAACAGATTTCGCTAATTCAAACAGCCCGAAAATGTTTTAAATAGCTCAATTTTAACGCTCTAATTACTAAAAAATGGCTCGGGTTCAGAATGACAGTTTATGGCTCAGGTCGGGTCTGGCTCGGGCAGAAAGTGCATGGATTTGGGCCGGGTCGGGCTGGATTTTTGGGCCCGATCAAAGCTCTACCGCTCCACACACTGCAGGCTTTTTGCAGCGGGGGAGCCATACACTCTTACAAAAACACAGTTAACTCTGGACTGGAAATATTCCGCTGTTTTAATCTTTCCAGACCTTGTCTCACCCCTAGGCTATTTTAATTAAGTTTTTCCAATAGCAAACTATTTAAAGTTGGCTTATTTAACGTTATATAATATTTACATTCTTCATGCTGATGCTAAACTAATGGTGGGAATACACATTCATTGAACTCTAGACGAGAAATATGTGCAGTTTTAATCTTGCAAGTTTTTTTTTAATCGCTAGGCTTTTTTATTGAATTTTTCCAACAACAAACTATTTAAAATGGGCTTATTTACATAATATTTACATGTAAGTTACTTAACGTTACTTCTAATGCTAATATAATGCGGGGATACACTTTTAACACCTGACCAGAAATATGTGCAGTATTTTAACAAAACAATTTCAACAACAAGTTGGCTTATTTATATGAAATTTACATATAACGTTAACTTTATTCTTCACACGAACACTGAGCTAATGCTAAGCTAACAGCGCTAAGCTTACACCTGAGGAAAAATATTGTGCTGTTTTAATTTTCTCACACTTCGTCATTAAGCTATTTTATCTAGGTTTTTCCCACAAAAAAACTATTTCAAATTAGCTTATTCATAAGACAAGTTTTAAAAATCTGCTCATTTTCAAATGCAATTCATATTACATTTAAACTATGGCAATGTTTAGCTATCCTTAGACAACTAACGTTAGCTAACTACCTAGAAAGAGAGGCAAGGCCAGCACGTGCAGGTGGTGTAAGACACTACAAACACATACATGATCATAAAATAAAGGACCTGGTCGAACTTACCTTATATCTTAGTAGCACAACAAGTCCTGAGGTGAGCTGAGCTGAGCCTAAATGAGCTGTGCTTCCGCAGCAACTAAAAATGTGCTGCTTGGCGCGTTGTGGAGTTTGGGTTGTGATTATAGACTGTATAAAAGTATGGACTGGACGGTCCCCATTTACTCTCATTAAGGCGTTTTAAAGCCAAAATATGGCCGAAATGGAAGCTGCCATCTTGCCTGCGCTTGCAGAGGCAGTAGAGGCAGAACTGGCGTGACAGAGGTGGGAGGCGGGGGGCGGGGCCGTGTGACTGCTCAAACCCCGCCCACTCCACGTAATTTTCACCAAACAAGTTTAGTTACTTTACTTAGCTAACCTGAGTTGGCTAACCTAGTTAACTATCGTTAAGTACCTAAGGCTAGGTTAAAAACCTAACGTAAATACTAAAATTAGGGAGAAGAACGAAGTATGTGTAAGGGAGAGTATTAGTATACCAGTAACGGCATTAGAAATGTGTGTTACCACTAGGCACCTGTAGCAGGTTAGATTCGGATAATTACAGTGTTTTTTGGGCAGGAGAAAAAACAAGACAAGCAGTAAAAAGCCAAAGGAGCCTCACCTTTTCTGACCGCAGTTTTAGGATTTAGGAATTAGGAACATGAATATAAGTACCTAGTTTTCTGTTTATAAGCATTTTAATCGTTTTTTGTTCAGTTTTCTTGTGTATTATTTTGTAAAGAAATAAATCTTTGGTTTGGAAACCTAAAACGCGAGTTGGAAAGTGAGTCAAGAACCGCATGGATCTACAGTATGAATACTAATGAACTGATGGAGAGAAATGATCCACTTACCAAAAAAAAAACTGGAGAGAAAGTTTTCCTGAGGGTACTGTAAAAAAACAAACAAAAAAAAAACACTGGGGTTATTAACAAAGGAGTGGGGCTTGCAGAATGTACAGAAATCAACTTTCCAAAAAAATCCTGGATGTGTAATTTTAGATTAAAATTCCGTCATCTTTCATTCAGTTGAATGGAAATAGGCTTTAGGGTTAAAAGCTGTACTGAAACCAGCCACCAGAGGGCGTAAGAGACGTTGTGGCTTCACTTTTCAACCCCTGTCGTGCTGTCTATACTTATATACAGTCTATGGTTGTGATCAGTGCGGTCTCAGCAAATCAGAGTGGTGTTGACTGGTTAAAATCTACCTAACAATTTTCCGCACAGATTGCATTTTCAAATAGACAAATACATACATAAATACCTAAATTCGTTAATTAATTAAATAGATACAAAAATATAATCTACTAAATAATTAATAATAAATAATTATTAACAAATGACGCTTAATCAAATAGTCTATATTCATACTGATTAACAATATTTATAACAATGATGTTGATATATTATAAATAAAAAATGATATGTATTCTTTAATAATGTCAATTTCCTGCACCCGTCACCATAACGTCCAAAAAAAGTTACCTAGTCCGAAGATCAAATGTTTAACTGCATATTGTCCTCCAAGTTGTGGTCATAGTTAAACGTCCAAATCTTCTGCAATCTTCTGAAGGGATACGCGTGCCTCAAACCTTGCTTAAATGTACGCTCGTTTAACCCTTGTATGGTGTTCATATTTTTGTTACTCAGACAGTGTTCATGGGTCTGGTGGACCCGCTGCATTTTAATGTTTTAAATTCTGCAAAATTATGGAATAGGTCCAACTCCGTTCCATTTCTCTCTAAAAACAGGCCTTCCCTCTAAATAAGTGCAATTCAGAATAATGTTTAGGATGGAATCTGGGATAAAAAGCTCAAAAAAAAAGACTTGATGTCCTGTACCGGGGAAACTGCCATCCGCCAATCCTAGTCGCATTCTTATCACACTGGGCAGCTATGCATGGTGGCTAATTTTTTGGGCAAAAGAGCATTCAATTTCTGACAGGTATCCATTTAATTCTTCAACAATATTACAAGCTGGTACAGGAACAATAGGGGCAGAAACAAAACACACACAAACTACACACCCAGACCGGAGGAGAACAGAGTAAACACCTTTATTAGCCCCGGGTCCAGTAGACCCGAACATCCTGTATGTAATTTAAATGTGTAGGGGGGGGGTGTTCATCAAAAATGTGTTCTGATATATGTTCTTCACAGAAAATGACCCAAAGCCAATAAGTTTGAGTTAGAAATAGTAGCTGCGTGTCCCGAACGCGCTGCCTTATAAGATCCCTTATGGGTGAAAATGCTGCCGAACGAGGGAGCTGCCTTTGAAGGCAATGACTACCTAGGCAGCTCCCTTCAGATTGGACCGCAGCTAGTATTTGATGGTATCATTTTTCCTTTGATAAAAAATGTAAACGGGTCCCACAGACCCGAACACCACACAAGGGTTAAAACACTGTTCTTGCGTGAGAGGGTGCGTACGCATTAAAACAGGGCTGAAATGTGCGTGCGCAACCTCTCACGCAAGAACAGTGATTTATAAAAAATATATATGGCGTAAAAAACGGGCGTACATTTAATCTAGATTTGAGGCACGCGTATCCCTTCAGAAGATTGCAGAGGGAGCGGGAATTAGTGACATCATGTGTTAAAGCACGGAACTGCAGGTACATGCGTAAAAACCTTCCTCACGCATATTAATACTTAATCAAGATTAAAAACGTATAAATGAGGCCCACAATTCGCTGACTCATCTGGCTGCTCTCTAAAAGCATGTTTTGTCACAAGAACATAAGTATCTCTTGTGAGGAGAATAAGGTACCCACTTGAAGGTCTAAAATGAATGGGTTTATAAGAAGCAATGAAGCAATATCATAAAAATCATAGTTTATAAACGCCTTATAGTTTTTTGAAGGGAGTCGGCAGATTCTATAAACGGCTCTAGGCAGAGATGTACAGTAACCAAGTAGAACTACTTTACCTAAATGCTAAAATGCTGTATCTGTCTCTACTGGAGTATTAACTTTCTCCTACTTCCACTTTTACTTTATTATATATTTTCAGTGAGTTTAATACTTTAACTTTAATAATTGTTTTATGTGCTGCATCGTTACAATTCTAAAAATGTTACAAACCATACTCACCAACCAAACCCACATCACATTATCACTAAAGCCAGAGCGGTAGATTAAATAAGTGTTTAAAAGACTTCAGATAAGTCAAATGCAAGTAATTTTGCATTATTTTGTCTTTTCTTTTCTTTTTTAAGTGGACAACAACTATTGTTATTTTTATAGAGGTATTTAATGTATTAGAATCATTCTGACCTTACCTACTTAACAAGCTAATTCAGAAACGATTCATTAATAATTCAGATTATAACAATAATTAGTAGTAGTAGTGGTTTTAGTATCAATTATATTATTGAATCAATTCGTGCAATAAAAAAACATTTTTATATGAATAAGTGACTGACTGTATTTCCGTGATAAGTGTTTTCTACTTTCAAAATGAAATAGACACGTAGATTAAATAGTTAGTGTCAGATGAGTCATGAGTCAAACTATTTTATCTATTTCAGATGACGCTATGCTTGTTTAGTTAAATATCAGTAAGAGCAGGCAGTGCTGTTCCAGGAGCAGTGTATCTGCGCTGTGCTCTGTTGAGATAAGCGCGTGCTGCTCCGCCGCTGCCGCTGCTGCTGCTGCCAGCTGACCTGAGAGAGCGAGCGCGCGCCCGCCCGTGCTGTGTAGTAGTAGCAGCAGGGCGGGCTGAACAAGCGCTCTGCTGGCCGGGCTGCTTCATAGCACCGCGGAGTGTCGCGAGAGAAGGCGAGAACAGAGCAACAAGACAACAAAAATAAATTCTGGACAACAATTCAGAGTGAACGATGGCGGCGTCGCTGCTGCGCCGGGACAAGAAAGCTACAGCCGCCCATTTAAAGGCGGACCTGAATCGGACAGACAACAGCTCTGGACTCAGGCAACTTCAGGAGCTGCTGGATAATGTTCTGAACCCGGAGAAACCGCCGTCGGACACTGAGGCCCTTGACTGGTGTAAATATCTGCTGGCAGGAGGGGACGGGTTCGAGGAGTTCTGCAAGACCGTCCGCTCCTACGATAACGCGACTCTGTGTGGCTTAGTCTGGACTGCTAATTTTGTAGCCTACCGATGTCGGACCTGTGGCATTTCCCCCTGCATGTCTCTGTGCGCGGAGTGCTTTAATAACGGGGACCACACGGGCCATGATTTTAACATGTTTAGGAGCCAGGCCGGCGGGGCCTGCGACTGTGGAGACAGTAATGTCATGCGAGAAAGTGGGTAAGTTGATTTGCTTGATACGGGCTAGCTCCGCTCACTGGCTAACTGAGCTAGCTAGCTGTGGCTAAAGCTGTTTTTGCTGTCATTTAACGGAGTGTAACATTATAAGCGTTAACCTAGCGTTAGCTTAGCTTAGCTAATATATTGTTGTTGTTTGTGAATGACAGCTGGGCAGCTGTGCTCCACTAGCTAGAACCTAGCTAAATGTATGCGGTTAATAAACGCTGAAACATTCAAGAGAATTAAACACTGGTTATCTAAGTGTATGTTCACCTGGGCAACAGTAACGCTAGCTAGGTTAGCTAAGCTAACGGCTAATGTAGCTTAATGTAGCTTAGCTAGCTAGATAGCCGTTAGCATGAGGATTGAGCTGGCTAACGTTAGCCGCTGCCTTACTGAGTGTCAAAGTCTGGGTTATTTTTAACCCACCAGGAGGGTCAGTGACAGGTCTTACCCATTTCTTCTTAAGACTTTTGCACGATCCGCGATAGCACAGTAGCACAATACTATTGGTTAGTTATACAGTTACAGCTCTGGAAAAAACAATAAGAGACCACTTCAGTTTCTGAATCAGTTTCTTAAATGTTGCTACTTATAGGTATATGTTTGAGTGAAATTAACATTGTTGTTTCATTCTATAAACTATGGACGAAATTTCTCCCAAATTACAAATACAAATATTGTCATTTAGAGCATTTATTTGCAGAAAATGGAAATGGCTGAAATAACAAAAAAGATGCAGAGCTTTCAGACCTCAAATATTGCAAAGAAAGTTCAAGCAAAGTTCATATTCATAAAGTCATAAGTTTAATTTCAGAAATCAATATTAGGTGGAATGAACATGTTTTATTCATATTGACATGTTCTCCTCCACCAGTCTTACAAACTGCTTTTGGATCACTTTTATGCCACTGCTGGTGCAGTTCAGCTTGGTTTGATGGCTTGTGATCATCCATCTTCCTCTTGATTATATTCCAGAGATTTTCAGTTTGGTTAAATCAAGAAGATCATAATTTCTAAGTGGTGTCTTATTTTTTTTCCAGAGCTGTATTATAAAGGTGAACAGTATTTCAAAGTCATGCATTGACTAATGTTTAAACAACTGTGACTCGATACACACAGTTCGGACTGCTATATTTATTTCGATATATTTCCCAAACTACAATTCATTAAAAAATTGTTGTCTTTAAAATTGCTTTAATATGCTGTGCTACTATCCTTATGTCAGTGGGATGTAAATTGTCTAAAAAATTAAAATATGACTCTCATATCATTTATTGCAGTAATTTCTGGACAATATCTTGTCCACATAAAATTGATATTGTGACAGACCTAGCTGAATGATTTAAAAGGACAAATGTTCAATGTAATGTTTTTATTCGTAGGTAGGAATGCATAATGACTTAAAGACCAGGGAACTTTTTTTCTTCTTCTAATATCATTCTTAATTAGGGGTGGCCGATATGGCTGTAAAAAGAATATCACAACACTTCAGCTTATTTTATTACAAAGCTTTGAACTACAAATATGTTTATAATTTTATAATTTAAAGAATACACTATGCAATAAAATATATATTCTTTTTTATTTGGTAATAATATCGCACATCCCTAATTGAAATTTTCACCAGATTGTAACAGATACTAAAAATGCACTCCATGTATTCACAATTGCGTATAAAGGACTATTGTGCATGCACACTAGGGTTGCAACGGTATGAGATTTTCACGGTATGATAACCGTCTCGGAAAATACCGCGGTATCACGGTTATCACGGTATCACAGTTTGTTACATATATTATTAAACTGACCCTTAAAGAAATTACAACAAAGTTTTTTTGTTCAATTAACTATTTATTGTAGAAACTACACCATCAGGTGAAGGAAACCATGTTTTTCCACTACTCTTAAGGGCATTAAGAGTGTATATATATATATATATATAAAAAAGTTGGTATATAACCAGATACTGCAGAAAGAGGGGATTTATTTCTGACATGATCCTCACAATAGAGATTTCTATTTTAAGGCTTTCACACCTTAAAACCTTCAACATATGAAAAACAGGAGAGGCAGTAAGAGCAAAAACTGTCCCTGTCCTGTTGCTGCTGTCTCGCGACACCCACCTACTGTCCCGCGACACTCACGTACTGTCTCGAGACACCCACCTACTGTCCCGCGACACTCACGTACTGTCTCGAGACACCCACCTACTGTCCCGCGACACTCACGTACTGTCTCGAGACACCCACCTACTGTCCCGCGACACTCACGTACTGTCTCACGACACTCACCTACTGTCTCACGACACTCACGTACTGTCACGCGACACTCACCTACTGTCTCGCGACACTCACATACTGTCCCGCGACACTCGCCTGCTGTCCTGTGGAGCTCTTTAACTGGCCTGAGAAGCTCAACGACTGTCCTGCGAAGCCTTTTAACTGTACCGTGGAGCTTTTTAACTGTCCTGCGAAGCTTTTTGACTGTCATGTGGTGCTTTTTAACTGTCCTGTGGAGCTTTTTAACTGTCCTGTGGAGCTTTTAACTGTCCTTTGGAGCTTTTTAACTGTCCTGTGGAACTTTTAAACTGTCCTGCAGTTTTTTTGTAGACCTAATAAAGCAGATTAAATCAAATTATACAATGCAGACGTGGCAAGCAGTTATCCAACACTTATTAAACAAAGTTAAGTTATTACAATATTGTTGTAGATCATGTAATTTTGCTTGACGTTTACTTTAGGAGTTCAGGGGTACATGTTTACCTCGTGGATGAAATGCAGATAGGAGATGAGTGCAGGTGTTGCTGTGAATTCAGAGGATTTAAAATACAGTAATCATGCTGATAAACTGTGTGTTTATTACTATTTCACCCAGTAACATTTGATCTCTCTCTATACCTCTTTAATTCTGAGAACACAGGGGGAAAACTTTTAACCAGAACCTAAGAAAAGTGGTTTCCCCACTGTTTATTGAGAGGATTAAAAGCACAGTAGTTGCTCAGGTGACCAGCCAACGCTGCTATAGCCAAACAAAGTTTGATCAATAAAATACTAAAAATATTTAAAATGAATAAAAAATAATTAATATAAAATAAAAACTCATTTAAAACACAATCAAAGGCTATCTAATACGCAGAATGATATCTGTTTCAGTTTCAAATAATTGAAACAGCTCACCAAAAATACAAAATACAAGCCGTTATTCGTTTTTTGGTATTATATTCAAAAACGAAAAAACGAAAAAACGAATTGGTTTTTTAATTTTCCGATTTTGATTCTCAATTGAATATCAAATGAACGAATGATACACGGATTCAAAACCTCAACCTATCCTTTATATTTGACAATATTTGATTCAATTTACAGGTCCTCACTCATCTTAATTTATTTAACTAAACTGAGTTTTTATTTTTAGCCTCGCGCTGAATTCAGCTCCGCGCTGAGAGAGAGAGAGAGAGAGAGAGAGGCACGGCGCAGCGCATTTTGCCTGATATCTCTTGATTAAATATCAATAAATATGTGAATTTAATACCATACAATTAACTACAATTGACAGGACCTTATTTATTACAATAAACCTTATTTATTTATTTTTTAATTCGCAATGCCGCGCGCGCTTTCCTTATGATTGACGCTAAATCCTTATAACAGTTGGATCCAAACTGTTATATTAATGTTATATTAATAACCTTTTTCGTTTCTATGTTTTGAAATTCGTTAGATCATATTTTTGTCAACATTTTGGGTTTATTTTTGTTTGTTATTTTTGTAATAATAATAGAAATCTAGCAGGCTATTATATTTGTGTGAATAACATGAAATGTTTAAAATGAATACAGACATGTAGAAAAAAAACGAAGACAAGCTGTAACCTAGATATAAATAATAATATCTTAATAATAATATAATAATAATAAATAATATGATATCATCCATCGGCACAACCCTAATTGTAACTAATACAAGTACACAGTGATGGGATTTTGATGGAATAGGCCAGTGTTTCTCAACCCTGGCCAAGGAGGCCCACTGTCCTGCACTTTTTGGAGTTGTCCCTGCTTCCAATACACAAGACAATCAGCTGTCAATTATTGTGTTAATGTGGGGCTGTCAAAGTATGACAATTAATAAAATGTGCAGGGCAGTGGCCCTTAAAGACCAGGATTGAAAAACAGTGTAATAAGCAATAGAATAGGCTCTATCAAAAGACCACAAATTAAACGGTGTCACTGAAATCGTTTCATACATACACTGCAAAAATCTAAATATCAGCAATTGAAATGATATTTTACATTATTTAAGTAATTCAGAGCCCAAAACAAGCACATACGTTTTTTTCATGATGCTTGTGTATAATTTAAATCAAGGGTGTTCACTTGATTTATGAATTTAAGTGTAATGCAAACACCTAGATTTTATTGATTATTTTTAAAGAAAATTTACCAAGAAAAAAATAAGCAAAATGTTGTGCAAACGCTTTAACTAAAATTTAGACTTTAACTAATTTAGACTTTAATAGAATGTAGATAAACAATAATAAACGAGAATATAGCATACAAAATAATTTATTAATTAGACTGTTCCAGGAACTTATATACAGACACACATAAGTACACACACATCAGAAAAAAAAATTGAATAATAAAAAATATAATTATACCAGAATGTGATATAGAATATAAAAGAGATATATGAGTGTGATAACTGTGAGATTAGGCTAAATACACATGTAATGTGTGTGCAGACATGAACAAGGTCGTTACCTGTGTCCATATTAGTTATTAATTTAAAGTCATACTATTTTTGATTTGATATTTTGTATTATGACAATATTATATAATAGATTTGATGGTCAAGTCTAGGGGAATTATCTCATAAGTCTTAAGTCGTCTCAAAAAAACTAAGATAAGACACAATGTATCACATTGCGGCACAGTTAAAAGCTCCACAGGACAGTTAAAAAGCTCTGCAGGACAGTTAAAACAGTTAAAAACCTACGCGGTACAGTTAAAAAAACTCTGCGGTACAGTTAAAAACCTCCACGGTACAGTTAAAAACCTCCTCGGTACAGTTAAAAACCTCCTCGGTACAGTTAAAAACCTCCACGGTACAGTTAAAAACCTCCTCGGTACAGTTAAAAACCTCCTCGGTACAGTTAAAAACCTCCTCGGTACAGTTAAAAACCTCCTCGGTACAGTTAAAAACCTCCTCGGTACAGTTAAAAACCTCCTCGGTGCAGTTAAAAACCTCCACGGTACAGTTTAAAACCTCCTCGGTACAGTTAAAAACCTCCTCGGTGCAGTTTAAAACCTCCTCGGTACAGTTAAAAACCTCCACGGTACAGTTTAAAACCTCCTCGGTACAGTTAAAAACCTCCACGGTACAGTTAAAAACCTCCGCGGTACAGTTAAAGAGCTCTGCAGGACAGTAGGTGAGTGTCGCGAGACAGTAGGTGAGTGTCGTAGGACAGTAGGAGAGTGTCTCGGGACAGTAGGTGAGTGTCGCGAGACAGTAGGAGAGTGTCGCGGGACAATAGGTGAGTGTCGCGAGACAGTAGGAGAGTGTCGCGGGACAGTAGGAGAGTGTCGCGGGACAGTAGCAACAGGACAGGGACAGTTTTTGCTCTTACTGCTGCTGAAAAACAGGCACGTCAGAATTTGAAAATGAATGCATGTAAATGAATGGCGTCTTTCACATCCAGTCCGGCCAGGACCTTTACGCCTGTACCTGCGTGCCCAAATTTCGGATAACTCAGCGCTTTTGCGGGCGCTTACCGCATGGGTTGTGCACGACTACAAAGAGGTTTTATTTATGTTCAGATTAAAATTATAAACTGAACACATACTTTGCGCTGCACAGCGGGGTGGTGTTCTCGGAGATGGGAGAACAGGTTTGATGTATTTCCTCCTTTAGCTGTGACTTTACGGCCACATTGATTACAAGCTTGTTGATTACAAGATTACAAGTCTGTTTTCAGGCTGTTTGAATGAGCGAAATATGATCAGAATTATGTTAATTAACACTAACATAGAAGCATAGAACTATTATTTAATAAAAATGATTTTTAAGAACAGCTAAACACAGTGCGGAGAAGTTCACGTGCGAGAGAGAGACACACAGAGAGAGAGAGAGAGATTTGCGTGTTCTGATGTGAGCTACTCACAGGTAAAGGTTCTCTTTTATCTCCTCGTGCTCATTTTAGTCCAATTCATAATTCTGCAGTTTCTCAGTGTTTTCTGTCGTATTTTGCGGCTAGCGCGAGCGCTTACAACTAACACCGCGGGCCGCGAGGTGCAGCCGCGCTGCCGCTGTTATGCCGAATCCGACTCCCTGCTCAATCCGACTCCCGCTTCGCGGACAGAATCGGCACAACACCTCCCGCTGTAGAACTGCGGGAGTGAAAACAGCGCTTATAAATAAGTTAGTTAAGTTTCACTTTCAGTTTTCGTTATTTGGTTCGTTTTCATTAACAATAATAATTGGTTACTTAGCATTAACATTGTGATTATCACACCAGAGCTTTATTTAAAAATAAAATATATAATTAAAAAACAGATGCCTACATCTCAGACTATTTTCTGGAGCCGACCCGATTTCGGGTCGGTCCTCGGGTCAGGTCTGGTTCGGGCAGAGAATCTAGGCTCTAGTCTGATGCACTTTCTGCCATTCTCACCGCTGTGTGCTGAGTAGCTGAAGCGGAGCAGAGTTGCGCATGCGCGGGTGACTTTCTCCTCTGGCTTGCGTTTTACCGGTAATAAGCAAACACACACGGTATGATAACCGTGCATTTTAATACCACGGTATACCGTGAAACCGGTTACCGCTGCAACCCTAATGCACACACTGCTTTAATGATCTATTGTGCAGCCCTAATTACATGGACTGCATTTGTATGTAAGACTGCTCATATAAGGGGTTAATTAACCGCTTGACTTTCCTGGGAAACTTGGAAAGAGATATTCCCGTATGCAGCCAGTTGATGATTTTAATGAGTTCTGGTTTCATGATGATGGATGTGACCAAAATCAATAATTAGTACATTTTCTGTTGATTTAATGTGACACATAATGAATAATACATTTTTTACATTTTTAAAGATAGTACAGATGTTCTATGTAAAATATACAAGAGATTGTTCCCCTACACTCCTTATTTTTCCAGTGTCAGAACTATGCGTTTCACCTCAGCTTTTAAATAAAACGGGGGTTCTCAGTTTTGTGGGAATGCTTCAGAGTTATTGGTATGTGAACTCTGATGCTTCTATAGGAACTGTTTGGAAAATTTATGGGTGTCTTGCTTTTGAGTCACATTTCTTGATCTCCTCTTTTAATATTTAAAGGATTATCCTAGGCCTAATTCTATTGTGTTTGTTACATTTTCTTGGAACTTGGCTCTCTCATTGAATGCCTTGGCTCCTACCTTTTAGTGAAAAAAAGAAATAACATAATTGTGGCTGTATTACGCTGTATAAAATATGGCTTGTTCATTTTTAAGTAGGTAGCTTTTTTATAGTAAAATAACATGCTATTGTTAATGTTAATTTTCTGCTCTCATGGTTCATGTTGTGATCAGTGCTGTAACTTTCATGTGGCAGATTTTGCAGACGGCATCGGTTAAAAACGGGAGAGAATGTTCCATCAGTCCCCAATGATCTACTGCTCATGTCTGAGATGGTTCTTCCTCGTTTCATCATCAGCATAATACAGTACCTGAGAGATGGCTACACAGAGCCAGGTGAGTCACAAACTCACCACTCAATAAGATGTGCTCTGCATGGCTATTTTAAGGTGTCATGGTAATATCTGGTTAAGACAGAAAGGCTTGATGCCTGAACCTATAGTTAACGTCCTCCAAAGGGTAGATTAAATTCTTCATTGTGTTGTCTTGTTATACACCTGTAAAAATGTTGCCAGGGCACTCCTAAAATCCTTCCTGCTGAGCAACTGCCATTAAGTGCTGATTCAACAACTTTAAAGCTCACTGGCTTTAGTTTCGTAGAGTACAGGTATAGGGTTAAAAATCTAAATGTTTGTGCTGCATGTGCCAAATGTTTACGCAACTCAAACATTTCCCTATGCTGTGTTTCCAGAGTCTGCCACAGACAGGGATCTACAGAAGGTCTTGCAGCAGCTGGAGCCTCAGATATCTTTCCTAGAAGACCTCACCAAAATGGGTGGAGCCATGCGCACTGTGCTCACAAAGATTTTAACCAATCAGCAGATCTTTAAAGAACTGAGCATGGGTAAGTAGATACCAAATGCACGCTTACAAATAGTCCAGCGAGACATGACGTTGTGCTAAACTTTTCTATTGTAACACTATATGCAAAAATTGCTGTATGTTTTAAAGAGGACAAAAGAAGCACAATTATATTGTTTTATTTTTATACCATTGCATATTACTGTTTCATGTGTGTATTTCATTTGTCAATTTAGTGAAATAAAAATAGGGCTAAACTGGCCATAGTCCATTTGTCAGAAACCTCTGTAATTTTTATGTTAATTTATGATGTTTATGCGTTCTCTATTTTTACTTCTATAGAAATGTGCATGTGTTTTATTTATTTATTTATTTATTTATTTATTTTAGTAAAGTTATTCACCTATATATTAACAGTTTTTTTTTCTCTGCTTGGCTTCTACAGGCCAGGAGGAGAATCTGTATGCAAAAAGAAACTACGAGAAGTACCTGTCAGCACTGAAGAATTCAGGCCTAGTGTCTGTGGAGGAGAAGGGGTCAGCAGGAGCAGGTGCTGGGGCAGCAGACTCACCTGCTGGGGCTGGAGCACTCAGTTTGTTGGGTAATGCAGCTGTTTACTTATTTACTGAAGTATTGTGGCTAGTGCTAAGCGGTCTCTTAAAACTATAAAAGTGATATTTTAAGAAATTGTAATGATAAACAATATATAACTCATATGTTGACAATTTGATGTCTCTTATGAAAGCAACATCTGTAGAGGCAGATATAAAAAAAAACTGTCCAATTATAAGTTTTTTGTTGTTGTTGTAATTGATCTATATGGAATGCAATCATTTTGGTCAGTGTTCTTTAACAGTACACTCATAAATCGGTTTATCACAAAATATTAAAATGTTGTCATAGCTTTGTCTAATCTGGCTAAACCCTCTGATACCTTATGTATTTGTTGTAGGGGCCACTGCAGCAGCCAGCCCAGATGAAGAAAATAAAGAGGTAAGATTTGAAGTGTAAAAGTGATCTAAATATATTGTTAGCAATGTTCTTTATTGACGCATGTTAAATGTTGTTGTTTTCCTTAAAAGGAGGATCAGGATGGGGGACAGTGTGTGGGCCAAAGGAAGAGGGTGAAGCTCAGCAGCAGTACCAAAGGTAAATAACTAATAGTAAAAAATATATATTTTAAGTCACGTAAAACTTTACCTGCATCCCTTTTTTTTTATAAAACCTAAAATGCTACAGCTTAAAAGCAGGTGGTCTACTGGTCTGCTGTTGCTTTTATAATGGCCCTCCTGGTTCTTTGGTCTAAACAAGTTAGACAATTTGTTAACAGCAGCTGTGCATGCAAGTGTCCTAGAACTAAAGGCCTTCTACAAAAACAGCGGGGTAAATTCCAACTATAAGAACTGAAATACTATTTTTGCTGGCTATAGAAAACCTCTGCAAGCTGTGATTTCTGCCTTAGGGTGTGTTGTTGTAAATCCTGACTTTATATGGTACCCAAATATTGGCACATGCCATATTGATTGATTTAAAAGCTGTCGTTACTACTTTTCAATTTATTATAAATAAAAAAATAAAAAAAAACATTTGGTCGAGGGTACTTTTGCATGCATAAGACTGTATAGCATTATATGACGCAAATGGAGAGAAATCAGTTTGTCATGTGTTTTGTCTCTCTCTCTCTCTCTTTTTAATAGATCCATCCATAATGGATAGTCTGAAGCATAAATGTTTTTTAGAAGAGTTATTGTTTTGGACTATTAAATATGAGTTTCCACAGAAGATGGTCACTTTTTTACTCAACATGTTACCAGATCAAGACTATAAGGTAAGCTTTTTATACTGTTATGCAAAGTGAAGTTTTTTTTTACAATGTATTTTTCAGCTTTGCTGACATTACATGCCAAAACTCATTGGACAGGAACCAGTATTGTGGCCGAGTCTGTGACTTTGGCCATGTCTCACTTAACCTAACGATTAAGGACATGACCTGTGGAATATACATTTAAGGTCTCCTGCAGTGAACACAGATGTCATTTCTGTGACGAATGTAACCAGATGCTACTGGTCACAATCATTACCATTCACTGTGCTGTCCACTGTGAGTGGTAATGCTATTTATGATGTTTTCCCATTATATACAAGTGACCCTGTAAATAGGGGAAATGTTAAATGCCCCAACAAATTCGGAAAAGGAATGTCCCATCCTGCTATCCACCTGCCCACTATCTGGCCTAACTCAAACTTTGGCCTAAACTTAAAGGAGAACTCCAGTGCAAAATGTACTTTTGGTGTAGTAAAAAGTACTCACCTTTGTTGAATAGCGCACCTCTACTCTCCTACAGCTTCCTGGGATACAGTCATTTTGTGTTTTTGCCCAGCACTCTGTTTAACGGCTGTATCGGGGCATACTTTATTTTTTTTACACCGTTATTCAGACTCAAAGTAGCTCCACACCTTCTTGGTAGAATCCGGAAAGCCCTGAAATTTAGATCGAGGGCTGTATTGCTCACCACTATTTCATTATACTCTCTTGACATTTCGCATGTCAGATTGCATTCAGATGTGCTTCTTTATTTAATTGTAATCTATTGAATTTTTCCACCTTTTTGCTTCAGATCACCTTCACTAAAACATTTGTCCAGCACTACGCTTTCATCATGAAGACCCTGATGAAGAGCCATGAGTCCGACACAATGTCCAACCGAATTGTGCACATCAGCGTACAGCTGTTCAGTAATGAAGAGTTAGCGCGCCACGTCACCGAGGAGTGCCAGCTGCTGGACATCATGGTCACTGTACTGCTGTACATGATGGAAAGCTGCCTTATTAAGAGTGAGCTGCAAGGTAAACAAGATCTTAATCCAACAGTTTCAGAGCGGGGTGTGGCAGACAGAGTGCATGAATCACTGTGACCTGCTGAAAAGTAATATGATCATTAAGATGTGTAATATCGATCAGTTAATGTCACTGATAACTATTGTATTAATGATGTGTACAACATTTTTTTTTAATGAATCTTACAAAGACTTTTTTTTATATAGAACTCACAATATGATGTCATTGATGCAGCACGAGATAAGTTTGTTTGTTTGTCTATTTATTTCTAATGTAATTTTGTTTTCCAATCTTTCCAGATGAAGAGAACAATCGTCACGTGGTGGTGAACTGTGGGGAAGCCCTACTGAAGAACAACACCTACTGGCCTTTAGTTAGTGACTTTATTAATATTCTCTCTCACCAAAGCGTAGCCAAACGCTTCCTGGAGGATCACTCTCTGCTAATGCTCTGGATGAGCTTTGTCTCCTTCTTTCAAGGTCAGTTCTGTCACAGCATCAGCGACTTTGAAGTTTCATCTTCACTGGTAATCCTGGAGTGTGAAGTTTAGTGTATTGTAAGCTTAGTGTTAAGCATTAGCATTCCTGGCCAAGGGAGTTTGTATAAAATACACTGTAAACCATTTTTGGAAATCTATAGCCAAGTCATAACCCAATCACTGCGCATCTTAAATTAGGGCGTGTCAGTGCGTGTTTGGTATTGCGAGGACACAAAAAAATACACCTTGTGTTGCTTGAAAGGTGCAAAAGGCATGTACTTATACTATTAATTAATCTTGCGTGTGTTTTGGGTGTAACAGGAAAAAAAAAAATCAGTGTGTCATTTGTTATTCCCTTTAAGAGGGGATTGCTATTTTAACAGCACAGTGCTTCTGACCTGCTCATTCACACTGTAAAGTAGAGGTTAGATTTTCTGCCCGAACTCGACCGACCTGAGGCTTGACTCAAACGTGTACCAGACTGCGTCGGGTCGAGATTTCCCTCCACTTTCCTCGGGCTGGGTTGTGTCTGGCTCTGTTTTTTTTAATGCTATTATTATTTTATATAAAGCTATGGTGTGATTATCACAATATAGCAAAGTAACAAATCAAACTGTGTTTAAGAAAAAAATTGCACAATGTTAGAATTGTAAAAAATGTATAATTACGCAGCTCTGGGTGCACACGTGAGCTCCTCCAATTGTTCGCATGATGCACTTGACTTGCAGTGCTGTAGCTGTAGCGCGTGTGCGTGCGTGTGTGTGTGTCAAAGTTCGGGGCTCGCTAGTGATGTCAAGATAGAAATAAACCTCTAATAGTTGACTGTTGTCAGGGTTTTAATCTGTCAGTGGTGCAACTATGTGTTCTCCGCTGATAAGATAGCAATAGGTCAGAAATGTACCTAAACACTCCTCAGTTCCAGACCACCACACCCATCAGCATAGAAATATTCGTAAGCTCTGTCGCTTTTTAAACTATGCAGACACAAGGCAGGAAAATAGACTTGGCTGGGTGTAAGATAGCACTGAGCATTGTCATGTGTCTTGTGGAGGTGTAAGATAGATGTAAAATATGTCCCAATGTTTGCGGACAACTTTTCAAATGAATGCGTTCAACTACTGACAGATACGCTTAAATGAACACATAGAGCTTGTCTTGTCCTGGAAGAGAGGTATTGCCATCAGAACAGGATTCTCTGAATATTGTATGTTTTTATTTTGTGAGATTCTAAAACTGCAGAAATAAGATCTCTTTTCTTCCTGTCTCTTTTCTGTGCCTTTTTCAGGGATGAACCTGAACAAGAGGGAGTTGAATGAGCATGTGGAGTTTGAATCTCAGACGTATTATGCAGCTTTTGCTGCGGAGTTGGAGGCGTGTGCTCAGCCTATGTGGGGGCTACTCACACACTGCAAAGTCAAAGTAAGATCCTGATCAGCCACCACTGGTCCTTTCTCATTAAAAAGACAAAAGAACGCGAGCCTTACTGTTCTCATTATCTTTCTCCTGCCAACCCCATTTGCCTTAGTTATCCTGCACACTGGCAAAAAGGCAGCAAGTTTAAATTCACTCGTGTAGTTATTCATTATTACAATACAGAATGCTGGGGTAGCGCATGCATTGTAGTCTCTATTCATCACATCTATGCTTATCTGGGAATCGAAAATCGATTTCAAAATGGCACTGTACGAAATTTCTAATGATAAAAAGAACTGCCTGTTTTCGATATTTTGCATGAAACACAGCAAAGGTGCAGAGAACACAAAAATGCAGGTCGTTTGCTGAAATATTTCAGGAGCTTGCTCTGTCTCTTTCTCATTCACACTTTCTCTCGCTTGCTCTCATTTATGCTGTCTCCTGTCTTCAGCTCACTCGCTCTGTCTCTCTCTCTCTTTCTCACTCTACCCTAAGATATTTAAATTTTAGTGTTTATGCTGTTTGTGTGATTGAGTGTATGTGCTTTGTATTGACAGGAAACACAGGAGTACACTAAGACAGTGGTGCGGTATTGCTTGGAGACGTTACAGATCTGGTTCGATGCCATTAGTTTTGTTGATGAGGTACAGTAAATCAGCGCTGTTGTAAATTCATGCTACAGTGAATATCACATTGACTTTCTCTCAGTTCTTCTGTGCACTTCAATAGTGTTGATCACCTTCCTATTTCTCTGTCTCCAACAGCCTGCTCCCAATCAAGTAACTTTTCATTTGCCTTTGCACCGATACTATGCCATGTTCCTTAGCAAGGTAACCAGATTTTTCATTTTTAAACTTAAATATTATCGTATTAGGAATAGTAGGGTATTGAAATGGTAGAATTGTTAAATATTTTGTAAAACCTGTTTAAGGTAACCTATTTAAAACCCTATTTGTTTTTGTGCTCTCAATGCAATTTATATGCTCTGTATTCCTAATTTAACACAGGCCGTAAAGTGTCAGGGTCTGGACTTGGACAGTCTGCTCCCTGACCAGGAGATGCTGATGAAGATCATGGTGCATCCTCTTCAGATACAGGTAACACCTATTCTGTTTAATGCTGCATAAGAATACATATGGAGGAGATACTCATCACTGCACATGTAAAATTTGTGGGTGTTGTCTCTGCTGTTACAAATTGTGTAAACTGAGGTTGATTACATTTAGACTTCTAGTTTGCATTTTTGACAACACAAATTTTGGGTCACTAAAAACTGATTTTTTTTAGAAGCTGTTCATTAGGGTTACAGATTTTTTCAGTGTTATTCCACCAAATGTTAATTTCTGAACTCCTAAAACTTTATGTATATGAACTTGTGTGTATGTTCTGTGTTTTTGTGCTTATAGGCTTCTCTGTCTGAGATC
Source organism: Astyanax mexicanus (assembly GCF_023375975.1). NCBI lineage: Eukaryota > Metazoa > Chordata > Actinopteri > Characiformes > Acestrorhamphidae > Astyanax > Astyanax mexicanus. The sequence continues at coordinate 30,486,261 of NC_064418.1, forward strand.
CACAGTAATATGTGGGTGAGGAACGGGCTTCAGATTAAAGGACAGGCTATGACGTACGTCCAGTCTCACTTCTGCAACTCTATGATCGACCCAGACATATTCCTACTGCAGGTATTGCTCTGTTTTCTGATTGCTGAATATATATTTATAATTCAGTCTCCCACTATATTTGAGCATTGCTTTATTCTGCACTCAGTTTGTGTTTTGCACTTAAGGCCCAATTCCCAAGCTGTTCACATATTGCAGGTCTGTCAGGGTCAGATGGGGTTGTTTTGTGTGTTTCAGGTTTGCGCATCCCGACTAGATCCAGACTACTTTATATCTTCTGTGTTCGAGAGGTATGTCTGTTTTACTGTTTCTGTAGCTCTTTGGTGAACTGAATCTGTTCTTTCTACATGGATGTTTCTTTTATTTATTTTTAACTTGATGTTGTAATAGGTTGGGCCGATTCAAATAAGTGATTCTTGATAAAGATTGTCATTTTATTTTTAGTTCTTACATGACATGACTTATTTGTAGATTTTGTAAAAGTAACTGTTTCATTTACATTTATTTTTAAAAGAGTTGAAACCATGCAATGTAAACCGTGCAATATATAAGCAAAAGGTTTTATTTACATTTCTTTTAAAGAACACCAAGCAGCATCCTTCAACCTGACAAGCAACTTTTTCTTTTAAACAAGCTGCAAAAATACAACCTCCTTATATTTCAGGAAAAGTGCAAATGCATTGCTTTGTTTTATTGTTTTGTTTGGATCCTCATTAGCTGCTATCGCAATAGCAGCTGTTCTTCCTGAGGTCCAACCGACATTGCATACATAACAAATGTAAATCACATGTCATAATTAAAGAAGAAAAAGTTCTATGTAAAAAATATAACAAAACAAAACATTTATATGTCGAGGTACAGGTTTATGTAGAGGTGTACAACCTAAATAATCAAATTTTTAAACAGCATTTAAAACAGTGTTTGAATTTAATTTAATCAAAATAATTTACATAAACCCTTAGGATAAAAATGTATTGTCATTTAATTTTTTAAATATATAACCACTGCCATTAAGTGCAGTTTAGCATGGAATGGTTCTAAGCTGCAGTTAACTACTAAATTTGAAATTAAATAATGATGAGAGGCATTTCTTTGCATTTAAATCTCGTGGCCCCTTTTTTTTTGTATATGTCAGGTTCAAAGTAGTGGATTTGCTGACGATGGCCTCGCAGCACCAGAACACAGTGCTGGATGCAGAACAGGAGAGGCCCATGCTGGAGGGGGCTCTCACCTTTCTTGTCATATTGTGCAGCCTCCGCATACACATGGGTTGGTACTAATTATCATATTCTTAATCAGGCTTTCCATGCTGTATTTAAATGAAGCTTTCTGTTGTGTAATCCTTCATATCTGTCTGAAGGAGTTTAATTATACCACCTTCTTCACTTCACCTTCCACTTGCTCTCTGTCTTTCAGGCATGACTGATGATGAGATTCTGAGAGCAGAGATGGTGTCTCAGCTGTGTATGAATGATCGGACACACAGCTCCCTGCTTGATCTTGTATCCTTCTAATGATCAACTTCTCTTTACTATACAGGTTTTCTTTATATTGCTTTGCCTCTGTAATAGAACTATAGTGTGGTACGTCTATAAGTCGCACCGTATTATAAGGCACACTATCAAAGAACGTCTGTTTTCATACATAAGGCGCACTGAATTATAAGGTGCATTTTAAGCGTCAATAGTAAGGAACAAGGTTGTGATCATTAGGTCTGTCACAATTAGGCCTGTCACAATAATTGCAATATCGCTTTATCGTACAATAAATGAACATGACCTCAATTATTTTTGATAATCGTGATATCGTCTATTGTGTTCATTTCTGTGTTTGTTCACATAAATAACAGTGAACAGTATTTTAGCTCCAGTCATGCTTCAATAACTGTGACTCCATAACATACACACACAGTGTGGACTAAAGTAGGTGAATAAATAAGTATAGAATTCCCAAACTAATTATAATAACTGATTATTTACAATTTTGTTGTCTTTAAAAAGTGTATAATTGCTTTTTTTATGCTATTCTGTCATCATTATGTCAGCAGTATTTGATTTAATTTAGGATACTTTAATTTGTCTTAAAATTACAAAAATATTGTGTATCGCAATAATTTCTGGGACAATATATCGTCCAGAAAAAAAAATCTTATCGTGACTGGCCTAGTCAAAATAAAATTTTTTGATTGACGGAATATTATCCCAGAAATTATTGCGATTAAACAATAAGACTGCTGTTTTACAACAATTTAAATTCCAATGACAAAATAATAGTGTATCATAACAAAGCAATTATTTTAAATAATCATTTTAAATAAAATAAATAATATTTTTTCTTCACCTACTGCACCTACACTGTGTGTAAAGAGTCACAGCTGTTGAAGCATTGGTCAATTAGCATGACTGGCTAAAATAATAAATTCACAGTTATATATGTGAATAAACGTTTAAATGAACACAAAAGTCACAATATCACGATTATCAAATATTATTGAGGTCATGTCCATTTATTGTACAATAAGTCGATAATGAAATTATTGTATCAGGCCTATTTCAAATTTAGCAGGTCTCGCCACTGGACGGGCACCTTAGTAAACAAAACTGTAATTATTGTAAAGTCAAATGAGCGCTGGACGTTAATCTCCACAGATTTCTCTTCTGAAACCGTTTGAGTAAAGTGTGAGTAAAGTGATTCCCAATACTTTAGCATGGTTAGCAGCAGTGCTAGCCGCAGTTTACATCGCTTAGCGCTAGTAAATGCCACCCGACAGTGCTACACTGAGGTACCCTGAGTGTTCCGGTAAGTCAGGGCGCTATCAGATAGCTGTTTGTCCCACATAGCTTATTTTAACACAGTGAACATGCAAGCTACAGTCTGATATACTCACCTTTTGAAGGGTTTAAGAGCTAGCTCTGTGGTTAGCTGCTAATGCTAATAAACTTTACTGAAACTCCTTTATAATGCTGTACTTCAGCAGAGTGGCTTTATTACTTCTTACAACCTGACTAGTAGAATTCATACATAAGGTACATTGAATCACAAGGCGCACTGTCAATTTTTGGGAAAATAAAAAGGATTTTAAGTGTGCCTTCTAGTCCGAAAAATATGGCAGTCGCTTTTTTGTGTTCGTAATTCTTCATGCTGCTCCTTAACGAATTTGTTCCAGATTCCAGAGAACCCGAATCCTAAGAGTGGGATTGTTCCTGGCAGCTGTAGCTTTGAGGAGATGCTGTCAGCTGTAGCTGATTTTAAAGCTCCTGTGTTTGAGCCTGGGGGCTCCATGCAGCAGGGCATGTACACGCCTAAAGGTGAGCTGACCCTCTTGCTCTCACACGCAGTATGAAATGTATTAACTGCGCACTGCAGCGTTTTGAAATGTCACATTTTTCATTATGAAGGCTTTAGTAGTTGGCCAGGGACCAACAAAACTTGCTTAGTGTAATAAAAAATGGATTTACCAAAAAAAAAGGAAAGGATTGAAAGTGCAGTAAATAATAAATACGTCCTAAAGAAAGTCTTAAGTAAAGCAGCAACAAACAGCATTATTATGGATTTTGCTTAGTCATGATTTTTTCATTTCGAGATGTTTCTGATTTTTAAATGTGCTGTACTCTTATTCACCTCATGATGGCAGTATTGTGCTGTGGCTGTTCATGAAAAGGGCTTTTCTTGAAAAGTGCATCACATTTATTACAGTTCTGTGACTTGCGCCCTTCCTTTTCCTTTGTATGTGTATATCATTTCTTAGCATGGAATATGCAAAATAATTATTTTCAGGCCTTAAAATAGAAATTAGTTACTAATTAATTAATCATACATATGTAATGAATGTATTATAATACATCTTTACCTTAATTTCCATATGAACATATAAAACATTAAAACATTTTTTTAAACAAAGGCCTATCACTGTTATTGGCTTGGTTACTGTTGGATTTGTGTAAAATCAGACGTTTTATTTTATTTGTTTATTTTTTTTTCAGTATGAGTTTTCTTAAACAATGAAAAACCTATTAAAAGCCGAGGGTGAAGTATATCGCCACATATCACTTTTTGTTGAATAAGTTTACAGTACAATTATTTCACAGTTATTCATGGGCAATATATCAACATAAATGGTTATCATGATAGGCCTACATCTAGTTGTACTGTGTATGACTATGGATACTATAAAAAGAAATACAACCACTCTTTCTTTTCATGCCTAGACAAAAATGTTTTTCAATTACTCTCCACATGAGGGCCGACTATGATAAAATCGTCAATAATTATACATTTAAATGACATTTAGATGTGTAGAATTCATGATGTGTTTCTTGTGACTCTGCAGCGGAGGTGTGGGAGAAGGAGTTCGACCCCATCATGGTGATCTTGCGCACTGTGTACCGGCGAGACGTCCAGTCTGCGATGGATCGTTACTCAGCATTGTGAGTCTCCTCTTCTGATCTTCACAGATGATTCTCATTCAGTTACTTGTTTACATGACCAGATGAGTAGTGAGTAGTGCTGTGTATTGACAAGAACCTAGTTATACAATACATAAAATAATGCAGGGATTATAATTATATTTTTTTCCAAAAGTGTACAGTATTGCAAAATATATTAATTATATGATATATTTAGACTTTCTTACAGCCATATGCCCTTTGTAAAACTGGCCTATTTATACCATGTTTGAAAAAACATTTGCACTTAAAGAAGAACTCTGGTGTGAAATTGACTTTGGGTGTAGTTAAACATGATGGAGTATTAATCTTTGAATAGCCCACCTCTGCTCTCCTGCAGCTTTCGGAGATCCAGTCATTTTTAGCAGAATTTTTAGTTTCTCCAAACATGCTTTAGAAAAGGATGATATGGGGCATATTTTGCCCATGCAGATAAATCGTAAACATGTTTTTCAATAAGCTTCTTGTGCACTTTTAAAGTTCTTAATGCCTCGTTTTAAATGTCAGAGCTCTCCAGATTCTACCAATGAGGTGTGGATAACATTGTAAAAAGCGATTTATCTGTTTATCAGTGGCAAAATATGCCCCATATTCTAAAGCATGTTTGGAGAAACTGCAAAAAATTACTGGATCTCTGAAAGCTACGGGAGAACGGAAGTGGGCTATTCAACAAAGGTTATAACACACTTCATCATGTTTTACTACACCAACAGTCAATTTTACACCACCGTTCTCCTTTAATACAAAGATGACCGAGATACTTTCTTTGATGTTTTTTTTTTTTTTTTTATCATCTGTGTTTACTTTAGCTGTTGGTTGTGTTTTTTGTGGGGTTTTTTCTTCCTTCTGTCCCCTGTTCAGAATGAACAATAGGGTTGGGATATTGTACTTTAACGGACTTAGCCTGTATGTTCCTTCTGATTACATTGAATGCATTTCATTGTATATTGGTAGGCAGAATGTTTCTGAACTCTCTCTGCTTCTATCATTTAAGAGTTAAACTTTTTAAGTATATAATTGCAAACCAGTTCCAAATTTAGCCCAAGCCTTGATACTACCTGCACCATGTTTGACAAATGAGCACACACAGTAATTCATGAGCAGATGCATTTTTTTTTCCTCCACGTTTTTGGAATTAAGTAGCGCTTAATCTTTGTTTTAGAACTCATTTCTGTATTTTTTTGCAAATTTCAGTGGTATGGGTTACCTTTTACCTTTATTGGAGGTTTTCTTTCACCCTCTTTTATTTTCATATCTGGGTAGAAATAAAATTAGAAACATTGGTCTTGTCATTTCAAAACTTTTGAAAGAGACTCTTGATAATTTAACATTTGATAATAATAAAGTAATGTTTTGTTCCCTATCTTTCCCTATATTTTTGCTTTAGGTTCATTTTATTGTAGTATGACCTCATAATTGGATGGCTTTTGTAAAACTGTTTTTTTTTTTCTATATCATATGTTATTCCAGATTACTTGCCATAGGTATGTTAGTATGTCAGTCAGTTCAGAAGGGTCATATAAAGCGTGTGTTATTTGAAATAAAGCAGCCTTGCTTTACAATAGAAAATTTTAATAACATAACCCCCAAATAGTTTCCAGTGGAAATTACTTCTCTCTGGCAGAAAACAAAAATTGTTTTTCTCCTGTATGCTCTCTTGCTGCACGTCCACCCTGAATCTGAAGGTCTCCGTGTCTCATGTAGGGACTTGCTAAGGGGAATGTATTTGTGGCTTTTAGAAGTCCAGGGTCACTCCACTTCCCTGCCCTTGAAAAGGTGTGCACATAAGGGTTGCCGACTGATACGGGCCCCTCCAATTAAAGCCATGGCAGCAGCGATCAATATATCAAGTCTAAAGTCTAATAGACTGGGGAAAACCCTGCAGTATTGAACTCCGTTTGGTGCCTCCTGAAGACAAATGTGAAGGTCTAGGTTGAGCAGATAGGGCGAGGTTAATTTCCTGTTGATCTCAGCATGATGGGAACTCTCTAAATGCACTGCAACATCCTGCAATGTGCAACTTTTTTGTTTTTTTGGATTGTTTCTTCCTCCCGCTGCAGAAAAAATCAGCTTGCAGTGGTAAGAACTGTCCAAACACTTTATACACAACAGATACACACAAAACTTATTGGAAAGGCTTAACAATAGCCAGCACAAAGGCTGTAGTATTGTTGTTTTTTGTTTTGTTTTTATTAGCGCCCACATTTCTTTGAGATGTATTTTTTGCAACAAAGAAAATAAAATGAATGACATGAAATGAAATGAACGAAACATAAAAAACAATGTTGAATCTGTTTAGTGGAACATGCTGTATGATTTCTTTTGTCAGTTTGTACTGTTAGGCCGAGTCTCCCTCTGTGTGCTGCCGAATGATAGATTGCCTGTCAAAAGAACAAAATATTTTATATCACACCTCCCCTCTTTCTGCAAAAATGGAATCTGTAGCTTTTTCTACAGCTTTGTTGAGATGTTTTAATTTTTTTTGTAGAATTATTTTTTTTCTAGAGGGGAAAACATGTTTGCACTGAATACAAAGATAAGAGATGCCTTTTCTGGTTTAACTATAGCTATTTTAACTTTGGTGTTCCCCCTTCTCTCTATTTTACTGATATGGCCATTCTTTTTTCCATTGAAGTTCATTGTGTTACAGTGTTGGGAAGGTTACTTTTAAAATGTAATCCCTTACAGATTACTGATTACATCACTCAAAATGTAATTTGTAACGTAATCAGTTACATTACTTCAAGTGAGTAACGTAATCTGATTACTTTGGATTACTTTAAATATTGTCATTTTTTTAAGCCTGAATGAATGTAGCAACCACATATTGCATATTATTATTTTATTTTTCTTTCCAGTTAACAAATAGATAAACAAATAAAACAGCCTTTTCAATCACTCTATAAAAATACTTATGAAACCATTTCATCAAACAATTTTATGAAACACTTCTATAAATTGATAATAAAACCATTCAAAACCAAACAATGTAACAACAACCGTAAGTTATCTATTTGCAGGTTTGCCACCAGTGTTCATTTTGACAACAAATTTTGATTTAGTCATAGTCTTGTGACGAAAATAGCATTTAGTTTTAGTCACAATTTAGTCATCTGAAATGTTTTTAGTTTTATCGACTTAATGTCATAAGAATATAGTCGACTAAAATTACAGTAAATTTAGTCGACTAAAATGTAAAGTGTGTAAATGTAAATGCTTTTTTCATCAGTTCCCTTGAATTATTAACTCTACACTTATACGAAATGAAACGTTTAATAACCACTTGAGTAATATTGTTAATGTTTGAAAATGAAATATATTTATATATGATTTAATGTATATTATTATTATTATTGTAGGTGTGTGACTATACATATTTTACATTTAAAATTTTGCTCTAGAAATCAGGTCATAAAACATCTGAATAGTTAAATTATAGTTTGAACAGCGTTGTAGATGGAAAAACAGCTTTTAAATGATCTAGTTTTATCTCCAGCACTAACCCAGCACATCTACTGGAGCTACAGTCTATAAATGAGATCAGAAACACACATTCACACACTGTGCTGTAGAGATGCTCTCAGGATGTACTGAGAGACTTCATGAGTTAAAGTAAGAAACTTATGAGAAAGTGCTGTAAGGAATTTACACAGACTTTTGGGTTCATAGATTCACTTATTTTATTGTTTTATTTTGGTTATATTATTGAGTTTCTTTGTGACCTGTTCCTGCTTTAACACTAGCTATATCTTTCCCACTGTGAGACTAAACAGATGATCTGATCTTAATGAGTGGGTTCTGTAACAGTTCTGTGTTTTAGTGCACTGCTGAGTTAAACACACCATCAGCTCATGAAATAACATTAGTATTAAAACGCGGATCTCTGCATGGAGATCTGTGTGACTCTGGTCTGCAGAAGCTGAATTGTGGTGTTTTTACCGGAGATTGAGTCGCTCCACGCGGTTTACACGTTATCTTGTTTTTCGCGACGTCAAAGGAGAAATATATCGCCTCTCCCCTCTCTCTCTCCCTGCTGAACGAGTTAACTTCCAGTCGAGCTCCGTAAGTATCGACAGGTTAATTCCCGGGTTTGTAACTGAGCGCGCGGCGCCACCTTCGCTAAAGTAGCAGTGATTGGATCTCTTCTTAACTGGTCCCTTCCTTTCACAGAACTAAATCAGTTCTGATTGGATTTCGTTCCTGCCAAATATTTTCGTCTCGTTTTTATTCGTTGACCAAAATGTGCGGAGCCGCTGTCTGCCCCTCCTCCCTGTGTGTGTGTGTGTGTGTGTGTGTGTGCAGCGAGACGGGAGGAGGGGCAGACAGTTCCCTGTCATATCAGAGCGATTTCACCGCAAAATGTTATTTGCGTTTTGTCAGTGTTGGATTGGAAGAGCAAAAATAGGAAAGTACCGCAATGTAACCCTTTTATTTTAGCAGAGTAACTGTAATCTGATTACCATTTACTGAAGCAGTAACTGTAACGGATTACAGTTACCTATAATTTGTAATCTGATTACGTAACGCCGTTACATGTAATCCGTTACTTCCCAACACTGTTGTGTTATAAGTGCATTTCTTTGTTAATTGATAGGCAGGATGTTTCTATGTTTCTGTAGACTTTTGAACTCGTTCTGCTGCGATTATTTGAGTTTTTTTTTCTTTATAAATGTATATCTAAAAGCCAGTTCCAGAAACAGCTATGCAAACCAAAGCCTTGAGACTACCACCACCATGTTTAACAAATGAGCACATACAGGACCAGCCTGGTGGCCAATCTTCTTTAATTGCACATTGCACCAGTAAGAGCTGAATGTGAAGGTTCAATTAGCAGGGTAAGAGCACAGTTTTGCTCAAAATATTGCAATGCACACAACATTATGGGTGACAGCTCAAAAGAGGACAAATTGTTGGTGCACGTCTTGCTGGTGCATCTGTGACCAAGACAGCAGGTCGTTGTGATGTGTCAAGAGCCACGGTATCCAGGGTAATGTCAGCATACCACCAAGAAGGACCAACCACATCCAACAGGATTAACTGTGGACGCTGTAAGATGAAGCTGTCTGAAAGGGATGTTCGGGTGCTAACCCGGATTGTATCCAAAAAACATAAAACCACCGCTGCCCAAATCACGGCAGAATTCAATGTGCATTTCAACTCTCCTGTTTCCACCAGAACTGTCCGTCGATACAATAAATTATCGTGGTCTAAAACCAGGTGTTTCAGTTTCATTGTCCAACCCTGTATATTAAATTATAAGCAGGGGCTTTTTTTTCTCATCACATTTTGGCTTTTTCCCTAAAGTAGAGCTTAATCTTTAGTCTCACCAGAATTTTGTGTATATAGAGCTTATGTCTATTTTTTTGGAAATTCCAATCTGGCCTCCTGATTCTTCCTTCGTCATAGTCTTCATCAAGCATGCCCCTTATACAGAATATATTTTTGCTTCAGACCTAGTCTTTAACTGTAGAACCTTTCCACTATGAAGCATAGTTATTACCATTTCATGTAATAATTTTGTGAGGGAAGCTTTCATAGGTATTATGAGTATTTTTAATACTCTTAATGACTTTAATGAGATTTTATTGATTGTTTGTTTGTACTGTTCATGTAGTTTGAAGCAGTCTGGTATTCACACTGGTAACCCCTGGCCTCCTTATAAAGAGAGGACTCCCCTGCACCCATGCTACAGAGGCCTGGTTCGCCTGCTGCACTGCAAAACTCTGCACATAGTCATTTTTACCCTACTCTACAAGGTAATCCACTTTGTCATTTGTTTAGGCTATTTGTACTTCATAGTTATATTTGCATATCGAATACAAAGCATTTTGCAACATTTTGGTTGTATGTCATTTCTTTGTATTTATCTTGTTGTGCAGATCTGGATGGATCATCAGAACATGTCCGAGCATGTGCTGTGTATGGTGCTGTATTTGGTGGAGCTGGGTTTGGACAATAACATGCAGGAGGACAAAGAAGATGAGGTGAGCATATCTTCTACCATAGTTTGAGGGATGTAAACATTTTTTTTCTTTGTTGGCCTATTCCTGATCTCACAGTACAGGTTTTTTGTTATTTTATGTATTTGCAGAGCTATTATATGTATATAATAAATGTACTGAATAATTTTCGATAGATTGTCTGTTACTATAGGAACAGATGGTTGCCAGAAATGTTAATCAAAAAAGACCCATATGAAACAAACTAATAATTGCGTTTAAAGGGGTGTACAGTGTACATCAGACTCAATGTATCTCTATTAGTTACTGGTTTCTGAGGTTACAGTCCTTAAGTCCCCCCAAACCTGTTGCATTCCTAGCATTGTTTATGCCCCACTACTCTCTATTGAGTAAAAAAAGAAATTCTGACTACTGTTATTCAGTATTATATCCTAAACATGTACTTAGTCAGTGGCTTGGTATATACAGAAGTATCCCCATTTACCCCATGTGTCTTCCTAAATTACAAATAGAAATCATAAACAAGTGTGTGCTGCTTTCTTTTCTTAGAGATTTTTGTTCTTTCTTTTCTCTGTGTTTCGTGCTATAGGAGCCATGTATTGAGGAGCACTGCCATGACAGCTGGTTCCCCGGCACCAGTCTGCTCTCCAATCTGCACCATGTTATTAATTTTGTGCGAGTACGAGTGCCTGAAACAGCGCCTGAGGTGGAGAGGAAGAGGGAGCGAGAGAGAGAGCGGGAGAGAGAGACCCCTCCAAGCACCAGCGCTGAGACCTCCAGCTTTGGACAGGTCAGTTCACATTTTTTCTTATTCCTTTAAGTCTTAAAGGAATTGTCCAGCATTTTTAACCTAATTTCATCTGTAACATCTATTAGCTACCACATAAAATAAATGAAACAAATAAATGATTCCCTGAGTTGTGTCAAATTGTATACTTAGAGTAATGTAATTATTATTTTTGAATTGGTTATTTCACTATCCAGTCTTAATAATGCGGTATGTAGTTAGCTGGTTAAAAAAGATTTTAGTAATTAATTTAATTAATTAATTTAATTAATGTGAGCTTTTAGATTTGATCACAGTACTTTTTTACATCTCTAAATTTAAATTAAATGTAAAAATTTAATAAAATGAAAGCCAAGATTTACCATATTTTTCTCACTAATAAGGTGCAGTGTATTATAACATACATTATCAATAAAGGTTTATTTCTGGTCTATTTTCATACATTGGACGCATCAGATTATAAGGTGCATTTTAAGAGACACCATAAGAATAAGAAACTTCTTATTCAGCAGGACTCACTGCTAGGTGGTGGTGAAAAAAGACTTTCTTTTTTAAGTCAAACAAGCGCTGGATGTTAAACTACACAGATTTCTTTTCTGAAAACTGTTTATTTGGGTGTGTAAAGTTCTTTCGTTTATTTACAGTAAGCTTAGTTTCCCAAATTTCTTGAGCACTAGGCTGGAGCAGTAGCATTAGTGGCTAACCAGCACTCCAGCGCTAGGCTGAAGCATTAGCATCAGCAGCTAACCAGCACTAGGCTGGAGCATTAGCATTAGCGGCTCAGCAGCACTCCAGCAGCTAACCAGCACTCCAGCACTAGGCTGGAGCATTAGCATTAGCGGCTAACCGCTCCAGCAGTGCTAGCCAATAATACTCTCCACTGAACATGAAAATAGAGGTTAGCGGCTAATGCTAATGCTACTCTAGCCTCGGTGCTGGAGAAATAAACTGAAACTCCTGAATAACACTGCAATTTGTCAGCAGAGTGGCTTTACTACTCCTTACAACCTGACTGGTTAAATTCATACATAAGACACTGACGATTTTTGGGAAAATAAAGGGATTTTAGATGTGCCTTTTTTGCTCTGGTTTTGACGGAGATTCTTTTTTTAATGTGGAGACAAGAGAGATTAATTACTCATAATAGATCACCTCCATATACAAATATCTCGTTATTTAATTCATATTATTATCTAAATATTTGTGATTGTTGGTATGTGGTGGTATTTTTTGTGGCATGTTATGTTAGGATAGACTAATTAAGAATAATAAAATTATATATATATAAAAAAAACTACATTTAGAACTTCTAACTGGATTAATCTTGCCACTAGTAATTATATTATCATTTTAATCATTCTAATAATACTTTTCTCCCTGTGTGTGTTGCTGTACTTTCAGCTTAAAAACATACTGCTGTGTGTTCATGCTCACATGCCTTAAACCTGCCCACTCTACAGAAAACACAGAGCCAACTGAGCAACAAAGTTTAATGTCATGTTTGTTGTTCTATAAAACAATCATTAATTTTATTCATAAACACTGATTTGAAATTATATATTTCAATGACCTTCATATTTGGTGATTATTAAATTATTATTAAATATTAAATACAACTTTTATTGCCCAGTTTTAAAATAGCTTAATATATTATATGTGACCAATTTTTTGAAAGCTTGAGTGTTTGTTTTTTTTCTTCAGTTTTTTATGCATTTTAAAGGGTTTCTGCTGTATAGATTTTCGAGCCATCAACCTTTTTTAAGGATTTTTTGTATTTTTTTGTATTTTTTTTTTCCTGTGGTGTTGCCCATCTTCACTCCACAGAGCTCCAGAAGGCTGACAGGGAATTGGAGAGAGGTAGCTGGCCTGGGGTTTGGGAATGATTGGGCCTGGTTTGGAAGTGTTTGTAGAGTGACTGATCCTGAACCAGTTTTGACTGTTTGATTGACGTGTTTAAATTTTACGCAGGACATGAAGTCCTATTTTTTCCTCTCCCTTTGTCTTCTTTTGTGACTGTCTGTGGTCACCTGTATAGTTTAAAGGAACTAAAAAGTGTAATAAACCTGCATGTCGTTTATTACATTCTGTATTATCAGTCTATAGGTTGTCTTGTCTTGTTAATTGTATTTTACTAGTTCTTCTATGTGTGTATGTGTGTGGGTTGTATATTAATGTAAACCTGAGGGGTTGACGGTGCCTGTGTGGTTTACTGAAGTCTTCATGGCTGGTGTGTTTTGAGGTGTGACAGACTAATTAAGTGTTTAATGTTGGATAAACAGTTTTATTAAACTGCATGTGAGTGATGGATGTGTTCCTGGGGCAATTATGACTTATTTATTTAAGCAGCTCTACCCAGCAGTCAGTATTCTTCCTCTTTATACAGCAGCAGCACTTAATTTTTTTACACTACTTTTTTTTAATTCTAGTTTTATTAGTGTGAGGATTTGTGAAGAATCTCCCTTATTATTTAAGAAGGAAGTGCGAGTACACCTGTAGTGCCTTCAAGGGCTTTACTATGTATTGGTTTTGCATCATCGCTGCAATCTGCACATTCGCAGTAGCAATATCGCAGTCTGTGCAACTTAGCATAAGAAAGATTTAGCTTTACTGAGCATTTTAGAGATTTCTTGATACAAACAGACAATTTGGTTTGTTCTAATTTTCAAGAGATAGAGATTATATCTGCCCAATGTTTTTTTCTTCTCTGAAGAATCTCAAAGGGTATTATTACTATCTTGACACAATTTTATACATATATATTTTTTTCTGGCCACAGTTTACTTTGCCTAAAATATTGCAGTGTCAGGGTTTTTTTTTTTTTTTTTTTACCTTAATGCCTACTAGGACAGTTATGACTATCCAAAATTGCTATTAAATTATGATCTCATGAAAGTGCTGTTTGTCATTAAAACAGTCGAAATATTTGATGCCAGTTATAATTTTATTAATAAAAAAATAAATATAATTTAAATATATATTTAATTAGATATTAAAGACGTGTCGCCATGCAATTTTGAAGGAAGAAAAACGCGGCTGAATACAAAATCTCCATGCAATGCTATTAATGTAATCAATTAGATACAAAATATTTCTATCATAATTGAAAATGTAAAGTCAATTTTTGATCATAACAGTAATTTATATGAATATCTACATTCTGTTAATGTTAATGAAAATATTTTGAGTAGTCTAGCATCTAGATAGAAGCACCTGTAGAAACACATTGAAATGTTTAACTGTCTCCAGTATATATTTGTAATTTTACATTTTAATTTTTGCTTTGTTTCTATATACTATGCATTTTTTAGCTGAATAAAGGACATGTTTAAAGTTAACCGGTCTAAAGGTCCTGCGAAATTGACCTAGGGCCGTAAGTGCATTGGAACAAGAGTTTTGCTGAGATTAAGCAGAGATAGAGGGTATAACAAAAATAATCGTTGAATAACCAACTAATCAAGCAAATAATATTTTTGTTTGAAAACTAGAATAGTCACTGGTTGTAGCCCAAGACAAAACATTTTTGTGTCTGTAGTACTTTCTCAATAACCATAACCTCTTTCTGTCTTTCTTTCTCTTGCTCCCTCACTCTCCTGTACCTGCAGAACCTGCGTGAAGCTCAGCTGTTCAGCCTGGTTGCAGAGCGCAGGAGAAAGTTCCAGGAGATCATTAACCGCAGTAACCACGAGGCCAGCCAGTCCGTTCGTCCCAAGTCCTCGTCCCGCTGGCACCCTCCCGGCTCTCCTCCGCAGATGGTCACAGAGATCCTGGAGATCAGGGAGAGCATGCTGTCGCTGCTGGTCAAACTGCACCAGAAACTTTCCGCCAAGCAGAATTCTCTTTCAGCGGGCTGGCTGGAGGAGGCTGACCCGGCCCGGCACTCGCACGGTGACGGGATCACAGCCATAGAGAGAATCCTGGCTAAAGCTGCATCCAGGAGCAGACACAGCAAACGGTGCCTACAGGAGATCTGTGGACGAGTGTGTCCACCTGTGCCTCCCAAAAAGAACAGTCCTGGAGACAAGAAGAGCATGGATAAGGAGGAGAGGTGGGTGTCTGTATATTATATGTGTGGTAGAAATGTGAGATTATGCATAAAAATACCATATGTGTAATTTCCGACTGATGATTTGGTTGACAATAGAGTTTTTGTGTATCCATCATGCTGTTCATGCTGGTTATTTGTTAATGCCATAGAGAACACTGCTTAAGCTAGAGAAAACAAACATAATTTACAAGTTTATGGCTAGAAACCTGTAGGCTAACTTTGTGTAGGGTTTGGTTTGTGGTTCTGGTTATAAATCCTATGACCAAAGAAAACATGAAACATGTACTCCATGGGTCCATTAGCCTCCATAAATGTGTTGTCACATTTGCACCCAGAGTCTAGACAGTAGTGACCAGAGGCAGGAAAAGTGCAGTTCATGTTTTTATTAGAATACATTTCCATTTCCATTATAGTCCTAGCAGTTGGGGGGATTAATTGGCTAATTTTCTTGTTTGTATCCCATTTTGTCCCCAATTTACAAAGCCTATTACCCAATCCACTCATTAGGACTCCCCCTATCACTAGTAATGCCCCACCACCAGGAGGGTGAAGACTAGCACACGCCTCAGCCACTACTTCTTTTCAAACTGCTGCTGATGCGCTCAGAAGAAATACATCAGCTCACAGATGCCTTGTGCTGAGCGAAAGCACCCTTAGGAGTGATGTGGGGAGAAAGTGCCATCTACCCACCCAGAGAGCAAAGCTAAATGTGCTCTTATAGGGCTCCGGCAGCTGATGGCAAGCTGCATGACCGGGATTCAAACCAACGATCTCCCGATCATAGTGGCAGTGCCTTAGTCTGCTGGACCACTTGAAGTTAATTTAAGACGAAAATAAAAACAACAAATTAAAACAATACCTTACCAGAGATTAGCTCTGCCTTGATGAACCAATGCTACGATCCAGTTAAACCCCAGGTTTCTTTAAGTCAACAAATGAATATGTAATAAATGGTATTTATATAAATTAACTCTTTAATCAACTGTTGGATTTAGACACTTAGAAAGATAGTTTTGAGGAGACAAATGATGTACTGCAACCAGCCAGCAGAGTCACTAGATGATTTTTCTTCAATCACTGGGTTGATTAAAGTTTAAATCACTTCCTTACAAAGTTCTGGTTGTAGTAATAGTACTATATTTAACTGTACTGTATTGTACTATACATGTACTATGAGCTTTCTGTTTTAGCGTACAGTATAACCTGCTGGGGTAATATGCTCATATTAGCAATTCTGTGGAGATTATTTTGCTGTTGCCTCATTGGGTCCATTCACCATTTAGTTTTATAAAGACTTATTTTAACTCATGAGGTTTTCACAGAGATTCAGACATTTACCAATATTTTCTTGTTTGGGAATTGTTAAATTTCCAGAGACAAACACCTGAGAGAATTTTCCAGACAGGGATTAAGAATAGTCTTTGGATACACATTTTGGATGGAGATTTCCCATTAAAAGGAAGGAAGATTTAGGCAATGACTTGGCTTAATTCCTGTCTTGGAAAACTCCCCTATAAGAATGAAGTCATGATTCTGAGACTGATATTAAGGATTGATTTCCCAGAAAGGGAGTAGACCTAGTCTTGGACTACATAGTCTTTTGAATCATGCAGTTTTTTGGTAAGATATTGATAGAAGAGGACATCCCATAGTTCTCAGCCATGCCTTTGTCAGAGATTGATTCCTGTGATCACTTTTTTAACAATTCTGATTGGTCTAAACATGATAGAACCGTCTGCAAGCGTTCCATTAGTATGTGTTTATATGGTGTACACACCATCTGCAAGTCAAGGCAAAACAGGCACTCGCACACCATAATGTGGCTGGCAGTTACCATAGCAACTATGCTCGGACATGGTGTTGGAGGATGCTGGAAATTTTTCAGTGTCACATCCCAGTGGTGTGTGTTTGTCCCTGACTCTGTCAGTGCAGGTAACCGGAGCGTATCGTTCCTGTCTGCATTAGTTTATGTCCCCTTATTAAGCCTCTCTATTTTACTGCCCGCCTATATTACGCCTGAGAGGGACACCTCCAACACCAGACGTTACAGGAACTGGCTCCTCTCTCATCCCAGGATATGAGCAGTACTAGCAGATGCTCACATGCCAAGGTCCTAAGCACCCACATACATCAGTGAATTTGATCGGAGGGTACATTAGTTGCCTCATAAAGCATGGTGATTATCAGGAGGACTGCTTGGAAGTTTAAGAGAACCACAAGAGAGTCAGTACCCATCATTGGCACCTTTAGAAAGATTTTGTTACAAGGAACCTTATTTTTATCTTTATTTCTTTCTTTCCTCATTATCAGTGTAAAACAAATACCAACAGTGTTTTCATACATAACATGATTTAGTTTGCACCAAAATAGCAGGTGTGTGAAACGGTGCTGTGCTTTGGCACAAACGTATCATGTACAGCTCTGAATAAAAATAAGAGGACACTTAAAAAGTATGAGTTTCTTTGATTTTAGCATATTGAAAACCTCTGGAATATAATCAAGAGGAAGATGGATAATTACAAGCCATCAAACCAAGCTGAACTGCTTGAATTTTTGCACCAGGAGTGGCATAAAGTTATCCAAAAGCAGTGTGTAAGACTGGTGGAGGAGAACATGCCAAGATGCATGCAAACTGTGTTTAAAAAACACGGTTATTCCACCAAATACTGATTTCTGAACTCTTAAAACTTGAGATATGAACTAGTTTTATTTGCATTATTTGACGTCTGAAAGCTCTGCGTCTTAGTTTTTTTTTTTTCAGTTATTTCTCATTTTTTGCAAATAAATGCTCTAAATGACAATATTTTTATTTGGAATTTAGGAGAAATGTCCGTAGATTATAGAATAAAGGAGTCAAGAATTCAAGAAGACTTTTTAAATAAAACAACAATGCTCATTTTACTCAAACATGTATCAGAGAAACTGATTCAGAAACTGAAGTTGTCTCTTATTTTTTCCAGATCTGTATATAGAGGGTTATGACAGTATATTGCCATTGTTTAAATCTCATTTTTTTATGTCATCGTTTGAAAAACACCATCATATTTTTAATATCAGAAAAATAAACGTTTACTTTTAATGCAATCATAACAGTAGGATTTAATGACCAAGTACAACTGTAATATATGGCTCGGGGGGTTTAAACACAGCAATGAATGAATTACTGACTGACCTTGATCTTGTCAATCATGTAATATTTAATTATCAGTACCTGATACAGTACAATCTCAGTATTTTCTTGAGGGATTTGTCGCTACCAGTGTGAGCGCAGCATGGGAATTCTCACATGCGTACGTGCAGTAGAGTCTATAGTGAACTCATTACATCGAGTAACGATGTAATGTTACATTTTTGATTCAGTTAGTGATCCTGATCTTTTCCATCTAATTACTATGCATTATTATTATTATTATTATTAAATACATTATTTGCAGCATCTCTCACTGACTCATGTTGATTTACAGGGCGCATTACATGTATTGGCACACAGAAAAAATCATAAATGTGTAGGTGAAGTCATCTATTATGGGAGTTCTTCACTTTCTATAGCTTTTATAATATTAATATTGATGTCTGTATTATATTATATCATGTGAAATTACAAACGTTTGCCCTTGTAATTTCTGCCATTTCTGTGTGGAAGAAATCTCTTGTTGAAATTGGAAACCTTTTCTTCTTATAATTTATTTATTTATTGATGTTTGTCTGCGTTCCTCTCATCTCCTCTCTCCTCTCTACTGTCTCAGGAGGCAGAGGGCCAGGGAGAGACAGCAGAAACTGCTGGCTGAATTTGCCTCCAGGCAGAAGAGCTTCATGGAGACAGCCATGGATGTTGGTAAGCATATGAATTAATGTAGTATTGCTGCTGGAATTACACCGAACATCTGGGAGTCCATCAAAGTTGGAATATTTACTTGTAGTGAAGGCAGTTGCTGCAGCTTCTTGCTGAGCTTTTTTTGATGAGCTTCACTGTGTCGTATTGACGACGGGTGGAATATCAGCCTGGTTTCCAGTAAATTGAGAGTAATTGAGTTCATTTCATTGACTCAAACCCATCTTTTAATTGTTCTGCTGTCTGACAACTAGTATGACTTGGAGCATCTTCTGATTTGAAGTGTAACTGGAGTTACTGATGGTGTTCTGAGCAGACTGGTTTGACAGACACAGAATCGTGCTCTGAGAGAAGATGCTGCTGTACTGATTGGGTTGAAAAGACATGAAATATTTTGTTTTTTCTCAATATGGCTTGCAGGCATCTAAATCTCTCCAGCCTTGCTCATACAGTCAGCTTATACAGATTTCAAGGACACAGTAAACTTGTAAGAAGCTTTTGAAGGGCAGTGGTTTAGGGAGAGGGAGAAGGAGTAGGAGTAAGAGAGAGGGGGGGAGGGAGATCCAGTCTCTGTAGCAAGGTGACACATTACTGTACATCCCCAGGCCTTGTTAATATGTGTTTCTCAGGGGAGGAGGTGGTGCACTGGGTGAGGGCACAGCAGATCACAGAGCTAACAGTGCAGTGGACACCGAGGGACCTGTCTATACATAGTTGTTAAGGGATGAATAATGTTGGTTTTCGTCACTCGAGAGCACTCACTATAAGTCAATGTTACTTTGTTACTGTATAAAGAACTCTCTGTGTACAAGGGCAACCAAGATCAGGTCATGCTGCACATGGTTGACTGCCATTTACATTAAAATGTGTAAAAAATGGTATTAGTATCTTCTAATTGCATATTAAATTGAACGCATGTTCTATTCATTACTTGGACTTCATTAAAGGGTAATTGGCCATTCATTCGTTGGATGGGGAAGTATGGCAGGCTTCGGCAGGGTTCAGCATTCTGTCCGTATCTTGTGATGTACTGGGCCTGTGGTTTCCTGGTGTTGCAAAATATAAGCTGCTCAAACTGGACTTCAGAAAAAAACATATAGTTTTGGATCAGATTCAGGTACATCTAAGCTCATGTTGGACTTTTTTGGAGATTTGATTTTTGTCTTTTTACTTTATTTATTTGGTTCTGTTTAAAAAGTTCTACACTTACCTCGTGCATCTATCTTGTTTTGGTCGTGGAGATTTTAATTTATTGATTATAATACATTCTAACTTGTGCAGCATCACAAAGATCACAGTTTGACTTGTTACATTTTAATGTATTGTGATCATTACGCAATAGCTTTATATACAATAAAAAATAGCATTAAAAACATAGGAATTCGGGTCTGGCTTATGCAGACAATTTAAACTCTACTAATGAGTCTAGTGCTGTAGGTACTTAATGCTGTATTTTCTTTATTTGAACATTTTTGGTCAGAGATAGTGGCTGCTTTACTTATAGCTTCAGGGTATTTTGTTGCCAAACGGTTTTTATTCATTTATTCATAATATGTAAAAAGCATATCGCTTCAATCATGCTCTGATTAGTAACACAATATCGTGTTAATCTACTTTCTACATGGGTTGGTCAATGAAACTAAAACTCCTGCTTTTAGACCACAATAATTTATGGTCCCGACGGACAGTTCTGGTGGAAACAGGAGAGTTGAGGTGCACATTAAATTCTGGCTTAGCACCTGAACATCCACAGTTAATCCTGTTGGATGTGGTTCGTCCTTCTTGGTGGTATGCTGACATTACCCTGGATACCGTGGCTCTTGATGCATCACAAAGACTTGCTGTCTTGGTCACAGATGCGCCAGCAAGACGTGCACCAACAATTTGTCCTCTTTTGAACTCTGGTATGTCACCCATAATGCTGTGTGCATTGCAATATTTTGAGCAAAACTGTGCTCTTACCCTGCTAACTGAACCTTCACACTCTGCTCTTACTGGTGCAATGAATGAAGTTTGGCCACCAGTCTGCTCCAATTTAGCCATGAAACCTTCCACACTAAAATGACAGGTGTTTCAGTTTCATTGTCCAACCCCTGTATATCTCCCTGTGACTGCTCTATGCCAAACCAATCAATTATAGCTTGACCTAAACATGTTTTCTTTGCAAATAAAAATACTTTTCATCTTTTAATTAAATTCACAGCTTAAATTACATTTGCTAAACTATTTATACATTTACAATCATTTTTACTTTTGTCCTATGGTCCCCTCGCAGTACCTCTGCAGCCCCCTGTTCCTATTTTAACCCCGCTGCTCAAAATCTAACGCTGATTACCCTACCACTTTTAATGCACAACATGAGGCAGCATTCTTCTCCCAGTACATGATGTTAAATTGTGAAATATTGAACATGTCTGGCTGAATAAAGCCCAAGACATGTATATTTTATTGCACTTGTGTTAATTATACTGCTGCATTACAACACAGGATCCCTGAAGACCCACTGGGGTTTGAAAAGCACTGTGTTAGCCGATCTGAGCAGGTTATTGTTTAGAATCTGTATATTTGCTGTAAATATGCACATAAAGATTCTCTTTTTTGGCATTTTCTTCATACAATTTTTTTTCACTTGTCTGATCAGTCTGGGAAATGACAAATATTCAGCTGACATTGAGATTTGGTGTGAAATATTACCTTCAGCATCCCATCACTGATGTCCTTTCTGACATTGACCTGCTGAGTGCATGTGTGTGTGTGTGTGTGTGTGTGTGTGTGTGTGTGTATGCATGTGTGTGTTGTCCAGCTTATCAGAATAAAAAATGAGCAGTTGTGTTATTTGTGAACTTTATTTCCTCCCACAGATTAAAATCAAAGGTCATCAAGATTGTCAATATTGATAGTGGAATTTTAACAAGGGGAACACGTGTCTCTGCAAATAATCTTTAATCTCACTCTCTGTGCAGCAGTGATTGCGCTGTTTGCTCTGGGATACTAAATTCCGAGAGAGGATTTCTGCTTGCAAGTGCCTCAGCTGCGTGTACATTTAAAACCTTGCCTCTGCCAATATTTTCTGTTTGTTTGTTTTTTATTTTCTTTTAATTATTTTTTTTTGAAAAGCAAAAAATGGGTACAATGTGGCATCATGATCAGTATTGATGCATAAAGTCCTTCCACCTCCATTGTCTGAAAAAAGAGGCACAGAAAAAAAGAGTCACTCGGCAGCAGCTCTTTCACAAATCACCTCAACCTCTGCTGATGTTTAGTAAAGTTTAAGGGTTAACTATATCTAGTGCTCAGTGCGGTATCCTTGCCACTAAGACTGTATCTCTGAAAATATTTTGTCTTTTGAGTTTTAGAGGCGAAGGCAGGCAGTGTTCTCTGCTGCAGTGCTGTTAGCCAATCTGGGGTGATATGTTTGCATGTAGCAATATTCATGAGCACGAGCCAAAATCCTGTCTTTCTTCAGAGACCTCTTATTCAGTGACCTAAAGCAGGCTTTATTATTTTTTTTTTTATTCATTCATACTAGATACTAATGCTGTGCAATATGACGATAAATATCATTTCTACAGTAATTTCATCAATTATCGGTTTATAGAAGTGAAAAAAAGCTTAATAATGTGGTTTTGCGACATGATGATGCTTTGCGCTATTTGACGCACACTTTTTGAAAATGTTAATTGAGTTTATTTTGATAACTCAATTTAAATACCTGTATAATTTTGAAAAAATTTGCTACTGGAGCTAACTAAATGTTTTCATTTGATACATATATATCGCTGCACTAAAAGGCAGTAATTCTCATTTGTGAAAGTTTGGTTTAATGTCACTTTGAAATAAAGTAAAAAAAAAAAAATTAAGCAATGATATTTTGTCATATTTTCGAAGAATAACTGAAAACATACTCAAATGTGGTACATCATGATATATATCGTTAAAATTCCATATCGTGATACATATGATTTTTCCCTTATCGCCAAGCACTACTAGATACCACAACTAGACATTTTAAAATGAATTAAGAACAATGGAAGGAGATCTTTAATGTCTATTAAGCCCATTGTTCGCTTTTGTTTTATGTTCTACGGATAAAAATAACTGAATATTTTTAAGGCCATAATTTGTAATACACTGTCAAATCATATTTTTTGTTAATATTCTGTTTGTTCTTATTCTATATAGTGTAATGTAAACATTGGTGCTTATTAGAATCATTTGTTCTTCTGAGCTGTAAAATACAATTGAAGTGTAAAGATTTCATACAGTCGTCATCATGGCTCCACAGTGGTTGGTCTTTCTGAATTAGAATGGTTTCAAATGTCCTCTGTGATCACAGTGCCCGTTTGACATTTGTCCCAATCTACGCAACCTGTGTGTTCACGATGTGGGAGATTGCCCCAGGCCAACACTGTCACATTGACTTCCAAACAAACCGTTTTCTCTCCCTCTCCCTCAAGCAATAAATCAGTCCAAACACACTGACATTTGCTGCCCTGTATTTACTCAAAATTGAACACACTCTAACATTTAGAACTAATTTCTCTGAAGTAATTAATCTGATGAAATGTGTCAGTCACTGAACGTGTGGAAAGTGCTGGGTGTTAAGTATGCATGGAGTGTTTGAACAGTAGTCAGGGAAATGAAACATAAGGGTTTTAAACCCATACGGTTAGAAATTGCTCACAGTACACTCAAGGGGAACATTTGCAGAAGGTTTGTAATGCGTTCCTTTGCTGAGAAACTCATTTATTACTGCTTGCTGTTTAAAGAGTGCAGTTAGCGCAGGCTAATAATGCATTGGGAGGTGCTGCTGACTGGTTTTAATGCTTTTGATTTGAGGATAATGCAGTTTAGCTGTTTGCTCAGTTAAATATAAATTCTTCAGCAGTGTAAAGTGACTTGAAAGGCCTCAAAATATAATACATTGTGCCTTGATTAGAATAAGTTCCAGAAGAAAGGAGAAGAAACTGTTGAAATAATGTGAGGGTGTTTCATAAAGCATTTTAAGGGTGATCTAAAGCAGTCGTCTCCAACAGCACAAATACAGTACAGACTCTTTATATATTGATTGCTATCTATGGAGTGTGTACTGTGTAGGCCACTTGATGATAAATAATGTTTTGCAGTAAAAAATGGGTTTACAACACTATAGTTTTTCAGTGTGATACTGGCATGTTCTGGATTAACAGCAGCAGTCTGTGGTGTGAAGTTGAACTTTTGCAACAATAGTTGCTCTATTGTTTAAACCACTTTCCCAATCTTTTTTTTTTTTCACAATCTGTTTCTAATCGTTTGCAACCTGTTAAGCATTAAACTTGTACGCTGCCAGAAGAGCCTGTGTTAATTATATCTGATACTCATATCTGTGACTGACCTTCTCAAATATTATTGCATTACGTAACCTCACATCCAGTCCAAATAACAGAGCTTTTCACACTACATTACCCCTAATGTTTTTGTTTTTTTCCACATGGCTACCCAAACCTCGACAATCTGTTAATTTCACCAAGAGAGGGCAGAAAAGCAATTTAGATCCACATTATATAGCTAATTAAGTTTTGCCACTATACCTCTCTCATAACTCATGTTCAATTATTCGATTTTAGCCCCTTTCCTCTTTTCTTTCTTTCTCCCTCTCTCTCTTTCTCTCATTTTTTTTCTTTCTCCTACCATCACGCTTGTGTGTCTTGCTGCTTGTTTGCTCCTGGCAAGTCACAATTGATCTAAATGAACAGGAGCTTGTATTTCCAATAGCTGGAACGCTCCCAAATCCTATATACGGCCACTGCTCAGGATTTTACACACCATTTCAGCAGAGCCCCGCCACAGCCTGTCCTCGTTTTTATCGCTGTGACATTTCAGAATCTAAATAAAACTTCTGCCTTTGTGTTACTTTCTCCTCATTCTTTTATTCCCTTAGATGAGGGTGTTCTTCTGTTCTTCTCAAGAGCTACAAAAGATGGCGCTGACCTTTTCTCGGCCAATTTCAGTTTCTTTATTAGTTTTTGATTAGTAGTTTTAGTGGGTAGGGTGTGTATTTGTGTGTGTGTGCAACCTCCACTTTAGATATATAATACTAAACAGAAGTGTTGATGCCTGCTTCTGTTTATCACTGTTTTTTTCTGTGTTTTGCAGAGTCTCCTGAGGCAGAGGCTGCAATGGATGTAGGCTCTGCTGAGCCTCTGGAATCTGAGGTTCTGTATGATTGCGTCATTTGTGGTCAGAGTGGTCCCTCCACTGAAGATAGACCTACAGGACTGGTGGTGCTATTGCAGGCATCCTCAGGTAAACAACCACATACCTACACACCAAACTCTAGTTTCCTGGCTATGTGCAAGGCTAAAAAAAACGAAGGGTGTACTCACACTATGTACGGTTTGGTTGAATCGTGCTGGAGCATGGTTCTGCTCCTTCCTCTGGCCTTCACTCACACTGTATTTACACAATCCGTGCCTGAGCACACTTGCGTCATTACTCACTGCTCAGTGGGCTTGCCGGTGCTGTGCCGAAATTAAAACCCCCGCCAAAAAAAGCACCCTCTCTCGTTAACACGTCTTATTGATGAAAGCAGAGACAATCTGCTTCAACTTACTTCGAAATGCACGCCAAATCAGATATCTCAGTCACTGTTACATACATAGCCACCGAGAGGGGGTGCTTTTCCTGGCGGTAGTGCTGAATTCATCACAACACAGTCACATTTGTTTACAGGAATGTCACATCACTAACATTTATCTTGTTCCGTGCTCAAACACAGTACCTGTGTAGTGTGAGCTTGATCCATGCCCGAGCACAAAACGAGATTATGTCAGTAGTGTGTCTAAGTGAATATAGAAAAGGTGGTTCCATGTACTGTGCTCGGGCACAGTTCGGAGCGATTACACTAGTCAAATTAGCCGTGCTTTGGGAGGTAACTTTTAGTACACTTTAATAAGGTTTGTAGTAAATATTACGTATTTCCTTTTTGAACTGACAGGGCAAACATGCACTCTTTTTTATAAACTTTTAAACCCCTAATGATAAGGAAAATGTTTGGATCAGTGGTTTTTAATAAAGTCCTGACACATTCATTCTAATTAATGACTTTCTTTTTTTAATCGCAAAATATGCAGAGAATCAAATTAGAACAATATGCAAAGTTGTCATTCCACTGAATGAACTATTGAACTAATTAACTAAATTCACCCTAATGATGTGCTTTTTAAAAGGTAGAACTGGAAGCTGTAATATTTTGAACCCTAAAACAATTAACAGAACACTAGACTGGAGACATGGTTAAACTACTTAAAGCGCCACTAGGTAGTAGGGAGATTTTGTGCTCGTGGGCTCCCCCTACAGTTGCAGAGTAATAAATGTTTCATTAGAACTAACGGTTGGAAAGCAGGGCGCAGTTCTCGCGAGTGTTGGTCACAGCCGGAAAACTTACTGGTTTGAGCTCAGAGGAGCCCAGCACAGAGACGAGAGCTGTGATCAAGCTGTAATTTCACTTCTTTAAAAAAAATAATAAATAAATCAAGGAAATCCTACCTAGTAGGGCTTTAAGAGCCTCTTTTTTAGGAATTCTTAATGCCTCATGCTCTCTCTGTGTTTTTACCCCACGTCTTTACATGAACCCTAAAGCATTACAGGTTTCCATCAACAGGTGGAGCATTTTATAGCCAGCCTATAATCTCTTACTGCTGTGTGGCACATCCCTTTGCTGCTCAGGACAGTGCTATTATTATATCGTCTATTAAATGGCCCTATTTATTCGCAGCACCTGAGCACAGTCACATTGCACCGCTTCTTTTAATGACGACGCTTAGCTGCCGTTTTAATTGCTTCATTCATCATACGTGTTGATCCTTGAACAGACGTCTGCTTCTGTAGAGTCATTTCTGCCATGCTGCAATGGACATAAGAGTCCCATTCAGTGTCATGAAAACAAATAGCTTGTTTTATTAGTAATTACCCCGCATGGGTGACATATTACAGCTTCCAGCCTCAAGGTCAGAGGAACAGTGTCCTGATCGCCACTTTGCCAAATCTGATAGAACAGCACAGAGGTGGCTCGTTAATAAATATTATGGTGACCTCACAGTATTATTATTGTTTTATTTTTTTTTTCTTTATCACACCACCTGTTAATTTATCATTCATCGGTTTACATTCTGATCTAGAAGGACGAACATCTGTGAAAGCTTTCCTGCTGTTCTCACAGCTTGATGGGTGTTATGGTTTTGACATTGACATGGCACTTCATTACAGTATGCAAATGATATCGGTGTCCCATAAATAGAAATGATGGAAGCTAATTAGCATACCATTGTCATTCATGAAGTGCGCGCTTGTGTGCATGTGTGTTTCAGTGCTAGGGCACCGTTGCCGTAGTGATGAGGCGAAGCGGCTCCCTACCAGCGACGAGGAGCGGATCTTCCCCGAGGACACGTGCGGCGCAACTAACGATGTTCGACTAGCGCTCATGCAGCGCTACTTTATAGATGTAAGTGTCAGAGTCTCCGAAGCGCCCAATTCTGTCCGAGGGCACTTTTTAGAATATAAGGAAATACACATGTATACATATAATTATAGACAGGCTCCATGCATTTTCATATTTTTTATATTTTTTTATATGAATATTTCAAGTAAAATTAATATGTAGGATTTGTTTGTGGTTTATATTAGGTACCAGCACATTCCTCAAGTCTAGAAAACACTTTATTATCAATTTTTTTTTCTCAGTTGCAGGAAACACTTAAGAATATCAGCCCCTTTCTCAGCACAAGAAAACTATTCAGTATACTTTTATTTTATTTTCATATTCCAGAAGACGCTTTAGTATACCTGCCTCTCTCAGACTCCAGCTGCTGATGGTGCACAGTATGATGCGGAATTCAAACTACTGAACCACTTTTTCTACATTAAATGAAATACAGTAACACCAAATAATAATCTAACCACTTCTTTAAGATAGCAAGGAAGTTCCAGCATTTTTTAAATAGAATAATTTACCATAGTAACCCATGTCAATTTTGTGTAATTTAATTAGGGCTTATGTCTCAATTCTCAATTGCAGGAAACACTTCAGAATATCAGCCCCTTCCTCAGCACAAGAAAAGTATTCAGAATACCTTTCCATTCTCCTATTCTAGAAGATGCTTTTGTTTACCTTTTTGTATCTCTGACTCCGGCTGCTGATGGTGAACAGTATGATGTAGAATTCGAGCTAGCGAAGTATACCTGCCTAATTTCCAGCTCTATAAAAATTGCTTCAGCGTACCTACTCCTTGCGGAATTTGAACTAGTTAACTCCTCCTTTTTTTTTACGTTAAATCAAATACAGTAACACCAAAAAATAATCTAACCACTTCTTTACAACAACTGCAAAGTTCCAACAACAGGTAAATTAAATAAAAATGTAAATTAAAGGAGCATTTTTTTATAATAAAAGAAATTACTGTAATAACCCATGTCAATTTTGTGTGATTTAAACAGAGCTTATGCCACAGTATAATTCTCAATTGCAGGAAACACTTCAGAATATCAGACGCTTCCTCAGCATTAGAAAACTATTCAGAATACCTTTCCATTTTGCTATTCTAGAAGACTCTTTAGAATAGCTGCCTCTCTCGGACTCTGGCTGCTGATGGTGCACAGTATGATACAGAATTCGAACTAGCGAAGTGTACCTGCCTTATTTCCAGCTCTATAAAAAATGCTTTAGCGTACCTCCTCTTTCCCAATTCTAGAAAACACTTCAGAATACTAGCCACTTCCTCAACTGTAGAAAGTGCTTTGGTATGCCAGCCCATTTTCCAATCCTACAAAAACCCTTAGTATACCAGCTCCTTCTTTAAGTTCTGAAAACATTTCAGTATTCCAGCCCATCTTTCAGCATTAAGCCTGTTGTCGTTTGCAGGTACCCTGCTATATTACCTTTTTAGCATGTGTGTAAGCCTGAATGAAGCTAATGCTGCCATATTTTAGACATTTGTTTGTGTGCTTCTCTCTGTCTCTCTCTCTCTCTCTCTCTCTCTCTCGCTCTCTCTCTCGCTCTTGCTCTCTCTGTCTGTGAGAGAGATTCTGTCTCTCACATGCTGTCTTTTGCAATAAGAGCTGTGTATCAGATGCAGGTCTCCTGTCGTCTTTGCTCGAGTCTAAATTTTAAACGCATCTAGCCTGCTGAGCTGAATCCTCTGAGTGTGGTTCAGCTCGGCAGCCTCCAGCTCCTGCAGAGAAACGGAATAAAATAAAAGTAATTTTCTGTCTCTTCTGTTCCTCATGCTGATGCATCTCTGGTTTAAATAGACTCTTTTTTTTAATACACTTATAGTTCACTTACTCTCTATACTCTGTCGCAGTGTAAATAATCTAATATTATTCACATTTTAACTGCTTTTTTTTTAATTACCAGAAGGAAAAGTGTGTGCAATATTTGTTCCCCAATTTTGTATATTTGAAAGACCAATTACCCCACCCACTCATAAGACTCATCCTAATCACTAATAATGCTAACAAATGTCTTATCGGACCAGCATGGTATTAGGAGTGATGTGGGAAGAGAGTACCATTTACCCACCCTGGGAGAGCAAGTGTTCTCTCGGACTCCGGCTGCTGATGGTAAACCGTATGATTCGGAATTCGAACCAGCAAACCGTTTTGTTTTTTTTTTCCTTCTATTTTTTTTTTAAACATGATATGATATCAAATACAGTAACACAACTAGGAATTTCTAACAACAGTTAAATTAAATTAAATTGTAAATAAAAGGAGCATATTTTTATAGAGGATACTACTGTAGTAACCCATGTCAATTTTGAATCATATAAACAGGGCTTATGTCCATGAATTCCATTAGTGGTAAATTCACTGTTTCACTGTTTGTTTTTTAGAGTTCTTGTCTTCAGGCTGTGTCCATCGGCTGGGATGGTGGTGTATATGTTCAAACATGTGGTCACACACTACATATAGACTGCCACAAGTCCTATATGGAATCTCTACGGGTAAGACAAGTTAAACCAGTATCATCTGTTGTTTTTGTTGTTGTTCTTAATTTCAATATTGCACTGTGTCTGTGGTGTTCTGATTCTGAGGTGTATAAATCAGTATTTGGATTGATGTTTGGAAACACAGGGTGTAGAATAGTGTTAAAGAACAGAGCTAGAGTTAAACTGGAGTTGTCATTTCATGACCGTCACTTGTCAGTTAAACTCCATTAAGTAAATTGAATGATAAGACTAGTGGGAGCGTCCTTGGAGTGCTTTTTCAGACCCACAGTGTGCACTAATATGCTCAGACCCGCACTGGGGGTTGGCATGTCTGCCATTGACCACACTCAGTATTCACCATCTCATACCGTCCCTGTCAGTAACACTTTACATTTCAATTCATCATTTTCTAAAACTGCCCCGAGAATAGTTGGCATTGGAATAGGCGGTCACAGACTTAGGAGCAGCGATTAGCTGATTATTTATCCACCAGGAGGTTTTCATTTTCTAGAAATGGAGTGTGTGTTGCTTGGTCAACAGTGGGATATGATGCATCAGATTTGGTTTATCTGTGAAATAGTGCATATTGCCTAGAATGCACAGACCTGTCTAATAGTATGCAGGTACAGTGTGAAAATGAATGGGTAGTTTTTGTTTTTGTTTGGTACTATGTTTTGTTGGGGTGGGAATGTAGGCACCTTACGATTAATGTCATTTAAAAAAAAGTAGCTGATCTGTGTTTGGTTTGCCTATAAATAAAGTATAAACAAATGTAATAAAGAGAGACAGGGAGTGCGCCACAGAGAAATAGCTACTAAGAGAAAAAGAGCGATTGAGAGAGAAAGACAAAGAGAAAGAGCGACTAAGAGAGAGAGAGAGCTACTGAGGGGGAAAGAGCAACTGAGCGAGAGAGAGCACGCGACTGAAAGAGAGAAAGAGCGACAGAGAGAGAGAGAGAGAGACAGAGATGGAGAGAGTGCGACTGAAAGAGAGAAAGAGCAATTGAGTGAGAGAATAAGCAACTGAGCGAGAGAGAGAGAGCGAGCAACAGAGAGACGGAGAGACAGAGAGAGCAACTGAGAGCGAGCGACAGAGAGAGAGAGAGAGAGAGAGGGACTGAGCGAGACAGAGAGAGGGACTGAGCGAGACAGAGAGAGGGACTGAGCGAGACAGAGAGAGGGACTGAGCGAGACAGAGAGAGGGACTGAGCGAGACAGAGAGTGCGACTGAAAGAGAGAAAGAGCAATTGAGTGAGAGAATAAGCAACTGAGCGAGAGAATAAGAGATAGAGAGAGAGAGCGAGCAACAGAGACGGAGAGACGGAGAGAGCGACTGAGAGATAGAGAGAGCAACTGAGAGATAGAGAGAGCAACTGAGAGATAGAGAGAGCAACTGAGAGCGAGCGACAGAGAGAGAGACAGAGAAGGGGACTGAGCGAGACAGAGAGAGGGACTGAGCGAGACAGAGAGAGGGACTGAGCGAGACAGAGAGAGGGACTGAGCGAGACAGAGAGAGGGACTGAGCGAGAGAGAACAATTAAGCAGAGGAAAGTATTGGATTGGCTAGATGGATTGCTTGCTGGATTAGCATCCTTGCTAACATTTTATCAGCACTGATAAGCAGTGCCACAGCGAACACACGCTCACAGACAAACTTGAGAAATATGAGAGTTCAAACGGTATGCATACTTTAGAACATGGAATCATACAACTAGAAGGTCAAAATGCAACTAAAAAATCCATGATTTTCTAGAAGCAAAATGCATGCTTCCATTTCACCACAGTTACAACTGGTGGGTTTACTGTACAGGTTTTCCAGGAGTTACCTTTAAGCATTATACCAGCAGGTTCTGTTCTACCAGCAGGTTCAAGCTTCTGACAGTATGACTTTTTTTTTTTTTTTTAATTAATTTTATAAACACACTGTTTTAAAAATTAATATCTCTGTAGAATCTTCTAGTGATTCAAAATAGACATGTTGGGGCATCCTATTAGATGGTTTCTCACTCATGTGGTAACATACATGTATTTGGGGGTTTTAGTCACATCATTTTGCACCCAGTCAATGGTTTAATATATAAAGTAGCAACAGAGACTATAAAAGGGGGATTCCATAAATGTGGGACACCTTAGCTCATTTGGTTGTAGGTCTTCCTCAAATAATCTAAGTCAATAAATTGATGGATTAACACAAACTGTGGTAGTATATGATAGTCACAATATCAACAATCAAAAATTTTCAAAAATCTCTAATTTTTGCTACATTTTTACAATCAACAATTTTTCTGTCAACGCAGAAAAGAAAAGAAATTGTCACATAAGGCAAACTTACAGCAGTGCACTCATTCACAATCATTGAGCATCCATTAGGATTTCAGTTCTACAGCAATAGAAAAATGGTCAGTGTCCAATTGAATGCAGGCTGCACTAAATGTGTTTATTCCACCCTTTTTGTGTTGGAGTGAGACAGTATGTGTTTATGTATGAAGATACCGGACCTTCTCAAAAACCTGGCACGTCATTAGTAGTTCATCCATCATAGTGACACGTCTCAAATTGATATTTTAGAGGTGCTCTCTCCATCACTCACACGGATGACGCGTATGATAATGGAGACAATACGACATCACTCTCTGCTTTAATAATGTTTAATGTGAGCAGGCAGAGGGAAGACTGACAACAGGAAGGAGACAGTGATTGATAGAGGCACTCTCCGTGAGTCTCTGGAGTGACCAGTATCCAGTAGTGTGAGAATGATGAGTCATGATGAACTAATCTTCCCTTATGGGACATTTAAGCTAGAGAGATCTTTGCAGGGGTGAAAATCATCAATGAGGTAAAATACACAGTGCATTTTTTGTTTGTTTTTTTCTTTTTTTTCAGTTAATTAAATCTATGCACTTATTTAGCTTCGCCAGGTGGATATAAATACAAAAATGCTTAGTCAGTGTATTTTATAAACTTTTAAGGCCTGTTCACATAAAGTCCGGTTTGTCCTGAGGTAGGGAGGAACTGCTTTTCTGCATTTAATGTATTCGTTAATGCCGCAGTCCATAAGACTTTTTAGTTGAACTGGAACTGAAGTATTCCTGGGACAAAATATTCTAATGAGTAGCATCAGTAACCTGGCCTGACTAATTCTCCAGTGTCTAATATATTCATTCTAAAGAACAAGTGGTCTTGTAGGATTGTTTGATGTAATGTCTTTCTACATATGGACTGTATTTTATAAATGAACAAAACCGAATACTTAAACACAATTTCACACAGCAATTTATTTACCATAATGTTTTTTATTTACCGCACTATCAATAAACATCTGTTTTCTGGTATTTTTTTCATACATAAAGTGCACCGGATTATAAAGCCGATTATGTGGTACTAGTAAGGCACAGGGGTGTGGTTTTCCTTCTAATTTAGCAGGTTTTGCCACTGGGGGTTCCTAAGTATAAAAAAAAAATTTTAAAGCACTTCCCTTTATGTACAGTAAGCTTAGATTTTCAGATTTCCACTAAGGCAGCATTAGCGTTAGTAGCTAACCGCTAGCGCGAACCACCTGACAGTGCTACACCGAGGAACCCTGAGTGTTCCGGTAAACCAGGGCGCCATCAGCTAGCGGTTTGTCCTAAAAGTGCAGTAAGCGGCTAATGCTAATGCTGCTCCAGTCTCGGTGCCGGAGAAACTGAAACTCTTTTATAACGCTGCACTTCAGTGGAGCGCTTCTACTGCTCCTTACAACCTGACTGGTAAAATACAAGACGCACTGGATTATAAGGTGCACTGAGGATTTTAAGAAGTTTTAAATGTGCCTTATATTATATTATATTTTTTCTGCATTATATTATTCTGCAAGTGTTCTTTCCTCTAATACATCTTTGTGTTTCTCTCTGGGCCAGAATGACCAGGTGCTGCAGGGTTTCTCAGTAGATAAGGGTGAGTTCACCTGCCCACTGTGTCGCCAGTTTGCTAACAGCGTTCTGCCCTGCAAGCCCGGCCGTGGTACAGAGGCGGGGGCCTGGCACACCCTCAGCAACAAGAGTCCGGCCACGCTGGTGAAGGAAGTGGAAAACCTGCAAGACGAGCTGGGCATTTTCCCAGTAAGCACCTATGTAAGGCAGAAACCTCTCCCACTAGATTTCATTAGGATGTGTCTTCCTTTCATCTCCTTCCATCTCTGTGTGTGAGTGCTAACCTCCATCCTCACCTCTGTGCTGTTGGACGTGGAGTAAAATGAGTTTGTGGTGTATGGACACTTACACTCATGAAATGTTTTCATCTTAATCTCCTCTTCTGTCATAATAATACTTACAATACTGTTTAGAATTATTCATTATTTTATTGTCCATTAGTAATCTTACAACAACTTCTGAATAACCCTGCAGACGGAGTCCAACCTCACTAAAGAGATGGAGTCTGTGATTAAGGACATAAAGAATGCCACACAGAAGAAGTACATGGATTACGGCAAGAACCCTGGCTCTCCTGATAACGATTTCCTCTTCATGTACTCAGTGGCCAGGTAAGCATGTCCATTAGTATCATTAGTTAATTTTTTTAAGAGTAAACAGCACATTTTAAGTTTGCCACATACAGTTCTGGAGAAAAAAAATAAAAGACCACTTAAAACTGATTGGTTACTTTGATTTTACCAAATTGAAAACCTCTGGAATATAATCAAGAGGAAGATGGTTGATCACAAACCATCAAACCAAGCTGAACTGCTTGAATTTTTGCACCAGGAGTGGCATAAAGTTATCCAAAAGCAGTGTGTAAGACTGGTGGAGGAGAACATGCCAAGATGCATGAAAACTGTGATTTTAAAAACCAGGGTTATTCCACCAAATATTGATTTCTGAATTCTTAAAATGACCTTGTTTTCTTTGCATTATTTGAGGTCTGAAAGCTCTGCATAATTTTCTGCAAATAAATGCTCTAAATTATAATATTTTTATTCAGAATTTAGGTGATGTTGTCCATAATTTATAGAATAAAACAATAATTCGTTCATTTTATTCAAACATATATCTATAAATAGCAAAAACAGTGAAATTGATTCAGAGACTGAAGTGGTCTCTTAATTTTTTCCAGAGCTGTATTAAGCCTCTTTAATTCTCACTGTGGGAATTCTCTGACCTGGCCAAAGACATTTTCTGGTACGAGCACTTTAGTCTTATTTTAATCTGGCTGTTCTTACTGCTCCCCAAGTGCAGTTATCTCTAGAGCAATAGAAAAAGCCAGCCTCTCCACCCCTACCACTCGAGGCTTTCTACCCTATTGCAGGAAATTGATTTGCCTGCCACTTCATGCATCCTTTTTGTTCAGCTCAGTGCTCATATCTGAATAGCCCTGGTCTATTGTGAGTGTATATTGGAGATGCTCAGGTAAAATTAGCTTTCCATGCGCTGTGATTCTGAATTAGGCACTGCTATAACGGTATTGATTGTAACAGTGGCATTCTCAACATCACTGATACCACCTCACTAATCCTTTAAAGCCTTAGCTATAAAATAATTGCAAGATATCTTGTTCTCAAGAAC
The DNA here is from genome assembly GCF_023375975.1 of Astyanax mexicanus. Classification (NCBI taxonomy): domain Eukaryota; kingdom Metazoa; phylum Chordata; class Actinopteri; order Characiformes; family Acestrorhamphidae; genus Astyanax; species Astyanax mexicanus. The sequence goes on from NC_064418.1 coordinate 30,521,881, forward strand.
TATATAATACAACTATAGAATTATATAATACAACTAATTAAAAAAGCAATGTATTTTGACTTTGTTTTGATTTGTATATTTAAGCAAAATTAGGCTTATATTGCACACAAAATAATATACTCAACACTAAGAACACAGATGAACTGAACTGAATTGTCCATGCCCTGCCTTAGGTGTGGCCGATATGGCCCTAAAAATAATATTTAATGGTATTTTCGCAATAACGATACTCTTGGCGATATAAATTAATGATTTTTTTTTTTCAAGAATACACTACTGCAATAAAATGAACAATTTTATTAAAATTACAATTTATGTCACACCACTACCTGAGATAAAAAATACAAGAATTTTATCAGATTTGTAACAGAAGTCAATGATCCAGAATGTCGATACTATAAAAAAATAAATAAAGTGAAAATGACGTCAGTGCGTTGGATCAGTGCCTGTTTGTCAGCATCTTCACTCTAGACTCTGACCTGTCGTAAGCAGAATTGTTACTGAAGCCCCTCCCTTTTATTCCTGCAAATAATACAGAGGCTATTAACTGGTGCGCTCGAGCCTTTCCCCTCTCTTCTCTTTCCCTCCCTCGCTCCGCTCTGCTCCAGTCTTTAGTTTGTGTCGTCTTTTTCTCGTTGGCTGAACAGCGCAGTGGAAAATTCCTCCGTCAAATGCTTGCTCCCTTATCAGTGGCAGCCAGATGGAGCTGCCCGCCTGCATTATCTATGGGAAATTGCTTCTTCTTTCTTTTTTTTTCTCCCCTCCTCCCCCAGGCTCTCTCTGCTTCTTCTCATCTGAGAAAACTGGGGGATTTGTCCCTGTCTTGCTAGCCTGTTGAGACTGACCTGCTAATGCTGATCAATGTGGCCTTTTATGCAGACTAATTACATCAGCTGGCCAAAAAGCACAATGTGATACGATCTTAATGATGACCTAATGATAGCCGTGGAACATACTCATGGTAGCACAACCACTGGTAAAGTGTATCGCATATGAAGAAAAAAATTATTAATTAATTAAATTAAGACAGTATACTGGGTATTATACTGGCTTATACAATAAAAGGATCTGAGATATTAATGACCAAACGATTAATAAATTAATAAATGTAAATAGATTTACTTTGACGTGTATATATAACACTTTTTTTTAAATGCTAATTTTAGAGTAGAATAGAATCTTCTACATTTTATCAGAAGTCAGTGTTTTAAAAAAAAAAGCTTTTATTCAAGTCAAACTGGAACATTTCTGTTTGTCTATTAATCATTTAAATTTTTACACAATGTAAATTATATTTCACAGTATAAGGCGCACCAGATTATAAAGCACACACTATCTATGAACGTCTATTTTCAGACATAATATTATAAGGCACATTTTAAGCATCACTTGTTAGGAACATTTTCAGCAGTGCTAGCCGGGGTTAGCAGCAGGCTACAGGCCGCTAATACTCACCTCTGAATGACCAAATGGTTAGCACTTAGCGGGTAATGCTAATGCTGCAGGAAAACTAATCTGGAACATCTTTATTATGCTGTACTTTAGCCGAGTGGCTTTACTGCTCCTTACAACCTGACAGATCAAATTCATACTTGGTGCTCTGAATGATAAGGGGCTGATGATTTTTGAGAAAATTAAAGGATTTTAAGTGCACCTAATAGTGTGAAAAATATGGTACTGCGAGACTGACATTTATCAAAATGTGAAACTATATAAAGGATCTATTTATCTTTTAATATGTTGATTTTTATGTTCCTCATTATGTGTAATGGATAAGATGTTTTGTAACTACATACAAATATATTCATTTACTTTCTATGTGTCTGTTCGTATTTACAGGACGAATCTGGAGTTAGAGTTGGTTCATCGTGGTGGGAATCTGTGCAGTGGAGGAGCAAGTGCTGCAGCCAAACGCTCCTGCCTCAGTGAGTCTATATACCTATATACATACACTCCCCTCTAATGACAGCATAAACATGCTGCGTCTCCTGTAGGTTCCTCTGCACCACACGGTATGATCATGATTCATTTGTCTTTTTCACAGCATGTCAACACTTTTATGCTTTGAAATACTTATGATGAGACTCTGGTAATCACTTTTTAGCAAGGTATCATAATACCCATTGATGGAATAACCTGGTCTATATTCAGTATATTCAGGTAGTCAGCTGATCTCATTCTTTTAGCACAAACTGTTGCTGAACCTAGACCCTACCAACTGCAGCAACCTGTAGATCATTTGCTTAGTTAAATCCAGGTGGTGACTTTTTTGGCCAGCCAGTGTATGTAAAAGCTATTGGAACTCTCCAGTCCAGTCAGTCAATCATGCACTCAGTTCTTGTTATAGAACCTGAATATTATAAAAAAATATAATAATAAATAAACGAATTAATAAGCTATTTTTCTTTTTTTATTTATTTATTTTTAGCTCTCAAGCCAGTCATGTGAGCGTTGTATTGATCCATGTTGCATCAACACTGTTCAAGCTGTGTGTTAAAGACTTGTAGAAAGGCCCGAGTACGGATATTGGAACTCTGCTGTCTAGGTTTTGTTCTCAGACAGCAGTACAATCAGCCAATCAGACGCCCACCTCAGCTTTGTTCAGTTGTTTAGAATGTTTGGGAAACTGTGTGGGTAAGTGCATGTGTGTGTGTGTGTGTGTGTGTGTGTGTGTGTGTATGCGAGGTCTGCTCTCCGGGCTCTCATGAAAAGTTCCGTCACTCTTGAATAGAGCTGAAGAGATTTCACACTCCACCACCACGACCATTTTCTGAGCTACATTAAGTACGTGGGCCCGGCACTGGCCAAATTTACTCAGTCGCAGTACATTAGAGATTGGTGTGCAGAGGGAAGGGGGTGGGAGACAGTGGGGGGCACTTGAAGAGAGCAGCTAGACAAAAGCAGAGTAAAAAGCAAATGGATTGATGGACTGAGAAATGGTCTAGAGAGAAAGTGAGTCATGGTAGTGACACATAGAACACAAGGCTGGTCAATTAATAGAAAATTATTCAAAACAGACATTCAGGACCGACGTAATCTTGTTTGATTGAAAGAACCTACTGGACTTTGTCAGTTATTTTTTTATTTTTTTATCTGTTTATATTTATTTATCTGTTTAATACTTGAGCCACTGTGTGTCCATGTACTCTTCCACTGAAAACATACTATTATGTTTGTAATAATGTGACGTTCATGGGAATTCTTACCCCAAACAATTTACAACTCTGTTATTTTGCCTTTTTTATTAACACTGCTCTTATTGGCTACTTTACATCACTGAGATGGCTTGCAGTAGCTATGTAGCATAATTACATTTTGTTTTTATCACTGTAACAATGTTTATATACTGTATTTTCACATTATCAATGAACTATCAATGAGGCCACTATCAATGAACGTCCATTTTCATTCAAAAGGCAAACTGGATTATAAGCACATTTTAAGAGACACTATAAGGAACTTCTTATTCAGCAGATCTCCCCACTGGGTGGTGGTGGGGGTAGCTAACTAAGTTAAGTAAAACTAAGTTAAGTAAACAAAACTAATAAAAAAAGATTTTATTTTAAAGTCAAACAGGCATAAGATGTTAATCTACACAGATTTCTCTTCTGAAAACTGTTTATTTGGGTGAGTAAAGAGCTTCCATTTATTTACAGTAAGCTTAGCGGCTAATCGCTAATGCTGCCTAACTTCCGTCCGTCAGCGCTACACTGAGGAAACCTGAGGGTTCCAGTAAACCAGGGCAATATGAGCTAGCTTGTTTTAACACTGTAAATGCGCAAGCTACAGCCTGATAGTTTTTTTTTTGGGTGAGTAAAGCCCTTTCTCTTATTTACAGTAAGATTACTACAGCCAGATTTACAGCCCCTCTAAATGGCAAAAGAGCTAGCACGGTTAGCAGGTAATGCTAATGCTTCCCCAGCTGTGCTAGCTGAGGTTAGCAGCAGGCTACAGGCCGAGAATACTCACCTCTGAATGGGAAAATAGTGGTTAGCGGCTAATGCTAATACTCCTCCATCCCCGGTCCTGGAGAACTAAACTGAAACTCCTGTATAACACTGTACTTAAGCAGAGTGGCTTTACTGCTCTTTACAACCTGACTAGTAGTTTAGAACTAGGTGTGCTTGGCAAATGTTGCTAACATACTCTATTTTTATCTGTGCAGACACATGCTGAAAATCGTCTCTTTACTGGATTTTCATTTTTTTTGGCACAAACTTGTCTTAGCAGAATGGTGGGGCAGCGATTTCACAGATTGCAGTTTGGGTTAAAAGTATAATATACCACAGTTAGTTCTGAGCCTGCAATGTGATTGGCTAAGAGGTGTTCTGAGCGCTGTTATTAGCCAGTAATGCAATGTAACTGAAGCTCTCCATGTATTACTCCGCCGCATACAGGTAACCTAGCAACGATGCAGCGCTTACAAGCCCAACAGCACAGCTACAAACAGAGCGGCAATGGAACTATTTAAACTTGCAGAGTGTTTATAACCAAACAAACGTATTTTCTCATCCTCTTTAATTCAAAAATATTTTAGTAAACAGCGAGAATGGAACAATAATACACTCGAGGCCTCGTGCCTAAGACCGCATCACAGCAGTGCCAATATTACATGTTATAGCACTCCCTCTTGTGTAATATTGCTTAAGTATAGTACTAGAAAGCAAGATATTATAGAGACAGTGGTATTTAAAAAATACATCAACAAAATAAAATTAAATAAAACAATAATACCAGTAAAAAAAAGGTATTTAAATATGTTGCATCCTTGCTAATATAAAATAATAAAAAGTATTAATTTTATACAGCTTTTTGATATATATTTTTAAGGAAAACAACTATTTGGCAGATGGGTATTTTCAAAGATGATTTTAGTGACTGTTCACAATGTTGTAATGTTGTAAAATAAACCATCCTCTATTGTTGTAAACTAAAGAAGCAGAGATCAGATCACAAATCCAGTATTCATGAAATATGCCGCCCTATCTATTATACATCCCCCCCCCCCCCCCTCTCTCTCTCTCTCGTGTCAGTTTCTGTCACTTCATTCTCATTTCCCTCAATCACATATACTTTCTCTCTCTATCTCTGTATGTCTTGAACCCACATCTATATTTGATGAATGGCATGAGCGAGAGGTGTTAAAGTGTGGAGAGTCTGGTATTAAACCCTATAAGCACAGGTGGGAGGATGAGGCAGATCAATATCAGAGAGAGTGGAATGGAGAGATCTCTATTCCAGCTGTCTGTGCTCTCCACAAACCACCAGCCACTGGATGATGGAGTGATTTTAAGGAATGGAGGTCAGAAAGATGAATGAGTTTTGTATCAGGCAGTGACGGAGAGGCTGGGATCAGAAGACGTCTGATGCATATTTCAGCAGTTTAAGAATTCAGAACGGAACATCACTGCAATATAATGGAGCATAAAGGCATAAAGTTTTCTGTAGTTTCTGCTCTGTTGGAATTTTGGTTGCAAAGATTTTGCAGTCTTGCTTGTTTGTTTGTTTTTGTTATTTATGCTTTTTTTCCCTTTCCTTTCTCATCTCAATAAATGACCAAAAGGGTTTTGATTAACTCTGAGAGCATGTTTAGACTGTTCTTCCATTGCTTGGGTGCCTGTAGATGGCAGTGTTGCTCCACTCAAGGCATTTTGCTCATTGAGAAAAGGTTGCCAGTTGCCTGCTGGTTATTTTGAGTCGGGTAATGCGCTACTGGGCGTCATGACCTCAGAAACAAGGACACGTTTAGCTGTATAATGCATTACAGAATCAAAATCCCAGTTCCAGAGTCCCAGTTGCACATTTATCTTTTCAGGGTTCCAAAGAGACCAAAAGGAAGAAACAGGAAAAAGCACACATTGGCTGAATGACAACTTTCGTTTATAATAAGACATTTTCCTTTTGACTTTTTAGTGGCAGAAGGTCACTCAAATGTTCATTTAGGTCATTAACCTTTACCTATATTGTATTGTAATATTATACAATACTGGGTGTATTTGGAGACCTACTCATTCATATGTCCTTATGAAGTCAAGGGTATTTAAAATCTTCTATCCAGTTATTGGAAGAGTAAAGGTCTTTAATGTCTAGGAAAAGCTTGCTACTAGCTTTTACTAGAGCACTGGTAAGATCAGGATAACAGTTCTACCACTGCTCTAGAGCTCAATGTGGGGGTGCTTTATACCTCTCTAGTCCTGCCTGTCTTTAGACATGATGCCAAAAAGTTAATGTATCTGCTCCAGGAAGTCTTATTCTATTGGCAGTACTCCTCTACAAGGACTGGAAAAGCTTTGTTTGCACATCCTTATCAGCAATGAGTGCAGTTTCTGAGTCAGTTTCTCTATTTTTGCTATTTATACGTAGATTTAAGTAAAATTAACATTGTTGTTTATTCTATAAACTACGGACATTTCTCCCAAATTTTAAATAAAATATTGTCATTTAGAGCATTTATTTCCGGAAAATGAGAAATGGCTGAAATAACAAAAAAATGCAAATTTCATATTCATAAATTTTAAAGAGTTTAGAAATCAATATTTTGTGGAATAACCCTGTTTTCATGCATCTTGCCATGTTCTCCTCCACCAGTCTTACACACTGCTTTTGGATAATTTTATGCCACTTTTGGTGCAAAAATGTAAGCAGTTCAACTTGGTTTGATGGCTTGTGATCATCCGTCTTCCTCTTGATTATATTCCAGAGGTTTTCAATTTGATAAAATCAAAGGATCTCATTTGACTTATTTTTAAGTTGTCTTTTTTTTTTCTTCCAGAGCTGTATATGATGTACAGAGCGTTCTACACAAATATGGATGACACAGTGTTGTTTTGCCCAATTCACCTTTTTCAAGTTACATAGTGCAGTTAGCTGCATGCTGAGCCCCTGTTGGCAACAGTTGAGACGTTAGTCTCCCATTTATTATTTTTTTTGATCAAATAATTATTAACATGATTTTGGTGCTTATTTTAAAGTGCAAATGCCATGTAGCATTGCTAGAGAGTAGCTGAATGCATTGCTTAAAAAAGGATGTCCAAGAATATTTGGATATATACTGTACCTAAACTGTATTTTTTAATACATATATTTTGCTGCTTTTCTGAGAAAACATATGGTGCCAGACAATTTGTTGTTCAGCAGCTGAGAAGAAGGTGACATAGATTGAGCTTTATTGCACTTATGTGACATTTCAAATGAACAATTTGTTTCCATTAATCAGATCTGACCAAAGTACGAGCTTCACTTTTAACAGATGAAAGATGTGCTGCAGTATATGTCTTGGCTGAGGCTATGCATTGCACTTGGGGGTCAGACTGTGGCCTTGGCACAGTCATGAAGTATGGACAGAGGTCTGTGACAGCCTTCACCGTTTTCCTAGCCCTAGGGCTAGTCTCCATTCCACATGTCATACGCTCTACAGTGATGAGTAGATCTAATGCACTGTCTCTGAGGGATCAAGTGTGGTAATTGATCTGACTGGGTTTAAATTCTGCACACGGAAAACCCTCACTGACTGTGCTGTACTCTTCTCTTAGCTGCTGCTCTTCTGCTGAATATTATCAGAGCAGATGGGTGATATGGTTGTATATTTGGGATTTTGTATATTACAGTGGTGCGTTACTGCTGAGCAGTATTGGTCTGTTTTTCTATCATTCTATAGTAATTTGTGAAGTTTTCTGCATACTTTATTGTCCTTTCACCCTGTTTTTCAATAGTCAGGACTAGGGGTGGGCGATATGGCCCTAAAATAATATCACGATATTTCAAGGTATTTCCGCGATAACGATACTCTTGGCGATATAAATTAATGATTTTTTTTTTCCAAGAATACACTACTGCAACAAAATGAAAATTTAATTTTATTATTGCATACGATTTATGTCACACCCCTACCTGAAATATAAAAAATAGAAGAATTTGATCAGATTTGTAACAGAAGTCAATTATGCAGAATGCACTATATCTCCATATAACCAGGATTAAAGTAAAATAAATTATAATGGACAGATATAATCTCTCTCTAGTAGATATATAAAAGAAAATAAGAACAGTGTGAAAAAGTAGTACCCTAATGTAATAAGTGGGGGTGCGTGATATGGCACAATATTTTTAGAGTATAATATCGTTCACGATATTCAAAAATGTTGGCGATATTATCGCGTACGATATGATATGGCACAACCCTAGTCAGGAGCTCACAGGACCAACAGAGAGCGGGCATTATTTGGGTGGTGGATCATTCTCAGCACTGTACTGGCACTGGCATAATGCTAGTGTGTTTGTGTGTGTTGCATTGGCACAAGTAAAGTAGATGAGAGACAGCAGTGCTGCTAGAGTTTTTAAACACTGTGTCCTACCTAGCTGTTCCACCTTGTAAATGTGAAGTCTGTGACCAAAGCTCAAAGGTTACTGCACAGTTTGGGTTTGTCATGCTCTAATGATTGATTTTCGTTACTGGGGCTGTTACATAAATTAGCATATTCATTTTTCAGATATTTTGTTAGGTAGAGAAATTCATTGTGGGTGATCTTGTTTTTTTTATTGTCCATAATGGTGTTGAACTTGACCAAAATTAAGAACTATATTACTATAGAATTGTTGACCATATTAATAAGCTGTAGTGTCTTTAGTGAGCGAGTGTGTATTAATCGTGTTAACACGTATTTTTTCTTCTGTGTTTCAGATCAGTTGTTCCATGTTTTGGCTATGCACATGCGTCTGTACAGCATCGATTCTGCCTACAACCCCTGGACCAGACTCACGCAGATCACCCAGAATAGAGAGCCAGAGTAAGTATGCACGCACACACACACACACACACACACACACACTCGCGCACACTCATTCCAGCTGCCTCTTTCACCTCGCACTAAATGGTGCCATCTCCTCTGAGCTCCGGCAATCTCTCTTCCAGAAACGGAGCAGCAGAAATGAAAGGCCCATATGGGGTTGCCATAGATACCAATAATTGCTGCATCTGGCAAATTACGGGGTGCTGTGCTGCTGCTTAGAAAGAGAAGGCCTTTCCCTTTAGTCGCTGAATAAAAGACTGTGTTTTTTTGTGACTCACCAAAACGTGTTATATATATTTATTTATACAGCTCTGGATAAAATTAAGAGACCACTTTAGTTTCTGATTCAGTTTATCTAATTTTACTATTTATAGGTATATGTTTGAGTAGAATGAACATTGTTGTTTTATTCTATAATATACGGACAAAATTGCTCCTAAATTACAAATAAAAATATGTCATTTAGAGCATTTATTTTCAGAAAATGAGAAATGGCTGAAATAACAAAAAAGATGCAGAGCTTTCAGACCTTAAATAATGCAAAAAAATTCAAAGTTCAAAGTTTTAGGAGTTCAGAAATCAATATTTGGTGGAATAAACCCTTTTTAAATCACAGTTTTCATGCATTTTGGCATGTTCTCCTCCACCAGTCTTACAAACTGCTTTTGGATAACTTTATGCCTTTACTCCTGGTGCAAAAATTTAAGCAGTTCATCTTGATTTGATGGTGTGTAATCATCCATTTTAGTCTTGATTATATTCCAGATGTTTTCAATTTGGTAAAATCAAAGAAACTCATATTTTTTAAGTGGTTTAATATATATCAGATCTCTAAAACAGCAACTTTACAGGAGAGAGTTAAAACTATCATCAGGGGATTTTGGAGAATTTCTATTGGTCCATTCATCAAGAAATGTTGAAATGACACGGTGTAAGGGACAGTTTGTATGTTCAAATTATGTAGTAGACTAAAAATCGATAAAAATGGGGATACTTGTTTTTCATTGGACAGCAACATTTAAAATATATAACACATACAGTCACATACATGAAATTCCATACTATTACAGACTGCATGTAAAAAGCATGGCTTTGTGTGCAGCTTTTCATCCCACAGGAGTTAAGAGGTTTGTGTGAAAGTGGCTGGGGCAATTTTTACTGTATCGACTGCACTGAGAGTGGCGTGCCCCCACTTAAAAGACACTTAACAATTTCGGATTGGATAAATGCTTCCACGTTCACCTCTCTCTCGTGCTTTCTGTTGCTCAGCACGTCCGTCTGCCCTCCTCTCACTCTCCTCCTCTTGCCTTTTCTCCCTCTCTCTGATTAGCGCAGTAAGACAGCTTTTGCACCTGTGAGAGCTCTCTTAGCGAGGCCGTATTCAGAGGGGAGGCATTCAGTGTTAAAAATACCTTGTTAGGGTTTTTAAAGGAGAGCACTGTCGTTTGCTTCCCCAGGCCGTCCCGCTGTACTACTTAAATAGCTCCTGTTAAAAGGGGTAATCTCCCATGCACTGCTTACTGGATGTGCTCCTTTCCTGCTTGAGTTATCTTGCAGGTTGAATATTGTCTGAGACATTGTGTTCGGGTTTGTATTGTAGTAAAACTGCTGTTCTAAAATGGGAATAGTTGAGTGAAATAAAATGATAAAAATACAGAGTTAAATTAGTATGGTAGCATATAGTCAAACTAAGCAGAAATTAAATGTACGATAAAATGAATGATATTATAATTGAAGTGGTTGTGCTGTAGATTAATGTGCTCTTTTTTCTGTGTCTGATCATCTGTACAGTGCTATAAAAAATATTTTGCCTCTGTTCTAATTTCCTTTTTCCTCCCATTTATCACACTAAATAGTTTTATTATTTATGACTGAGTTGATCCAAGTTGTGAGTAAGCACACAGTTTAAAGTATAATTCCATTATGTTGAAAGCAAAAAGAACTTTGTGAAATTGGAAAAAAATATATATACATTCATTAGAATCAGTTAAACCAGACACATATTAAACCCACATATTTGTCAGCCCTTCTGAATCAAATGTCAAATGTTTCCCCGAGTGATTTGAGTCTTTTAGGAAAGGGATTTAAACAAAGTTATTCAAATTTTTAAAATGTGATTTGTATCTTTAAAAAAGGCACTCATTTTGGATTGCTAATTGCTTTAACAAAAAGATGCTTGAAAATTGATTTGAATCTTTCTTTTTGATTGGTTTGAATTCCGTAACAAAAAGTTGAATCCGTTGAAAATCAATTAATCTTTTGCAAAATTGGTCTTCACATAATTACCATTATTATAAATGAGTTCAATATTTAGAATTGCAGTTGAACTAGGCCTGAGTATGAGATCATATTAAATGCACTTTTAAATGAACTTATGTATTTATTATTTATTTATTTATTTATCTATCTGTTTTGTGTTATCTGAACGTTGTCCTGTGTGTGTAATTTGCATAGGTACGGTGATGAGGATCGTCCAGAAGTGCCGATGCTGTTCAGAGATGTCCCGTCTTTACTCATCATCTTTGTGCTCACTATGCCTCAGCCTCTACGCAAAGGTACCAGCTCCATCACTCTGCTCTGTAATAGTAAAACCTGCTGATTTCTGCTCAGTTAAATACTGTAACAGCTTGGTGTTGTGTAAATCAGTCAGGGTCTTACATGCATCTCTCAGGATCTGTTCTGTAATGTGTGCTTCAGACTGACCTGACCTTGTTTATCCTTGTTTAGCATCTTGGAGTAACTGTCTCAGGACCACATACAGGATCAGGCTGTGTGGTCTGTGTGTGTGTGTGTGTGTGTGTGATGGTCCTGTATCAGCAGCTTTAACCCTGGTTCAGAGGACTGCAGTACAACACGCAGCCCTGCTCTCTTATCTGCTAGCCTCTGGGCCCTTTATCTGTGTGTGTCTGGGCATGTGTTTGTGTATACATCTCACAAAAGGGTCTCTCTCTCGTTCTGTCTGTCTCTCTCTCTTTTTCTCTCTCTACCTCTTTCTCTCTCTCTCTCTACTTCTACCTCTTTCTTTCACATTCTCTCCCTCTTTCTCTCCCTCTCTCACTCCCTTTTTCTCTCTCTCAATCGTTCTCTCTTTCGTCCACTCATTCTTTCTCTCTCTCACGTTCACTCGTTCTCTCTTTCACCCTTTCTGTCTCGCTCACTTGTTTCTTTCTCTCTCTCACGCATTATCTCTCGTTCTCTGTTTCACTCATTCTGTCTCATTCACTTGTTTCTTCCTCTCACTCATTATCTCTCATTCACTTGTTCTCTCTTTCACTCATTCTGTCTCGTTCACTTGTTTCTTTCTCTCTCTCACTGATTATCTCTCGTTCTCTCATTCACTCATTCTGTCTCGTTCACTTGTTTCTTTCTCTCTCTCACTCGTTCTCTCTTGTTCACTTGTTCTCTCTTGCTCACTTGTTCTCTTTCATTCATTCTCACACTCTCACTTATGTTCACTTTCCTGTTTACTCTCTTATTCTCTCTCACATTCATTTTCTTGTTCCCTTTCTCTCTCTTGCACATTCTCTCCTGTCCACATGTTCTCTTTCTCGTTCACTCTGTCTCTCACATTCTCTCTCGTGTTCACTTGCATGTTTACTCTCTTGTTTTCTCTCACAGTAACTAAATTTTTCTCTATCATTCTTATTCTGTCTCGCATTCACTTTCTTGTTTTCTTATTCTGTCTCGCATTCACTTTCTTGTTTTCTCACGTGCATTCTCACATTTACTTTCTTGTTCTCTCTCTCGTACACATTCTCTCTCACATGTTCTCTCCTGCGTTTACTGTGTCTCTCTCGTATGCACCCTCTCGCTCTCTCTCTCTGTATTGTGCCATCTCCCTTTCTTACTCTGAGCTTTCACTCTTTCTCCAGCTCTCTGTTTCTTCTGCTCTCTCCCATCCTTGTGCTTTCTCACCATTTTCTTACTCCTTGCTCTCACACACTTTCTCTTGTGCTCTTTGTGCTCTGCTCACTTACTTTAATTCTCTCTCTCATTTTTTGCACTGTAGATTCCAATAGGGTAATTTCACCCAGATTTTCTTTTACTCTTATGTTCTCCCACTATTTTAATCACCTTCTTACTTTCTGTCTCTCTTTTTTTTTGGTCCATCTTGCAGCAGAGTAGGGTTGCGGAAGGGCTGCTTATGTCACACAAGTCTGATAATGTTGGAAACTTGCTCATATTCAGATTAGCACAGAAAAATACATAAGTTCATTCTTCTTAGGGTTCTCAACTGTTGGCCTGTACTACAGTATATTTGAACAGACAGGCCTGATGTCACATGTCTTAGAATCATAACATGATAAAACACACAGTAGCAGAGCTGTTCTGTCTTATCTTATCTACAGGTCCCCCTGTGTGTGTGTGTGTGGTTCCAAATTTGTGTTTCAATGAAGTGACCAGACCTATGATAAGCTGTTTAAAAGAACTGGTCTTTACAGTTCAGGGTGGACAGTTGTGTAGTATAATACACATACATGAGTGACTGTCTGCAGGATAAAGCTTTCTGGAGCTGTGGAGTAAAATATATGTCTTTTCTTTCTTCTTTTCTTTTCACAAAAGCATGCCTTCAGTGTGATTCCTCTATTTTGAACAGAAAGAGCAGTGTTTTCAGAGCTTTATTTGAAGAGATCCTGCTTTTTTTTTCTTTCCCTCCTAAGTGCTTTTCTGCTCATCTGAGTGTGAAGTCGCGTTCGTTCTAAAAGCACTCTGACACACCTGCCTTTTACCCTGCCTGCCAATGAGCTTCAATCACTGGCCAAATGAAAATGACCAAAACAGCAGAGACGTTTATGAGAGGAAATGAAAGTAATGTGCCTTTTGCTGCAGCACAGGCCAGCAACTAAAACAGCTTTTTAAAAGCTCCAGTGTGAAGCAGTTGTTCCCCCTCACATCCCCCTCCCCCTTCCTCGCCGTCTGTCCTTCAGGCCTCGCTCAGGGGAACAGTACTCAATGTGTTCAAAGTCACTCTAGATACGTGTCAATCCAGCATTGATCAACACCAGAACAAACATCATTACCGCGCTCGTCGGGTGATTGCGGAATTGATTTTAACACATCACAATGAGAGATGAGTGTGAATGAAGTCTTTTAGTAAAGCTACAGAGGTGAACAAATGGGTCAAGACATTACTGTGTAAAGGCACACACACACACACACACTCACACACACACACACCCACACACACACATATCTGTGTGTAAGCTGTCAGCATGATCTTCTGGAGAATGGGATAGTAATAGAGTCTCATTGTGCTCGTGTCACACTCCTTGAGACACCCAGAAGCAACAGCAGCACAAATTAAATCCATGTTCCACAAACAAATACACATCATAACACAGTCTAATTGACCTACACACCTACAGCCCCAAATCAGAACAAGCTGGAACAGTTGTTTCGTTACAGACAATATGAATTCAATAGGGGTGTCACGATTTCGATATTTTATTGAAATCGATCAAAATTATGTCATGGTCTCAAGCCTCGAAGTCAAAAAGAGGATCGACGATCCCTCCCTCTTGTTGCGCAGCACACTACGCAAATGGCGCAGCACACTGTAGCCGACGCCGCGGACATTGTGACTGCTCAAAGAGCAGCCCTTTCTCCAGAGAATGTGGACATCCTCATCTTCTTAAAGAAAAACGTAAAGAAAATATAAAAATAACAGTTGTTTTGTCTAGCCTCAAATATGTTAATAGTTTTGGTACATTAAGGAGCATCTTTCTCTTAGATAAAGTTAGTAATATATCTTTGTTAAAGAAAAAAAATACTTAATTCTTATTTTTCATGTTTAACTGTTATAGTAGGATAGAGTTCAGTTTGTTAAGGCTCTAATTGTTCTATTATTTTGTACATGACTGTATTTTTTTAGTATTTATTATATGTTGCACATTGCTGTTTTAATAGTGCACACTGCTGCTACCAAAAAAGCCACTAGATGGCATTACATATATATCTTAATTAAATTATTTAAATTTGACCTTTAGTGCCTAATGTGGTGTATTACATGTCGCTTGTATCACTTTGCATCACTTATATCAAGCCCACCTTTTGAAATAAGATATGTAAATTTGATGAATCAAACCAGAGTAAAGTTTGTTTTTTCCTGTGTGTTTTTTTTTTTTTGTTGCAGAACATTTTACATGTATAGTGAAGGTGCTCTACACTCTGCAGTACACTCAGGCCCTGGCAGCCTTATCAGTCAAATTTAGCCCTGAGGAGAGACTAGCCTGGAGCAACACTGGGGCAGCCAAGAAGGTACGGCCAATCAGATCATGCACTTCCCTTCCAGGCATAAGCATGTACTCCTGGGTTTTTTTTTTTTTTTTTTATCAGATGATTGGATAACAGAAGAGTGATTGATTGAAACAAGCCAACTTTCATTGGATAAAAATAAACAACTTAAATAAATAGGTCCAAGTTTTCCTGCCATAGTATATTATATTTCTTTTTGATTTAACATAAAAAAATCAACTTTAATATCAAATAATATGCTTTTTGATTTATAAAAAATAGACTAAATAAATAATTATTTTATTAAATGATCATTTTTAATAGTTTTTGCAATATCACATCAGCATACAGTCCAGTATTTAAAGGCATCTTTCCACATATCGCTTATTTAGACAGGATGAGTGAATGAGAGGCGAGCAGCATTTGTTTTTAAGCAGTTACAGCTCTAAATGCAGCGCGTCTATCATCATTATGGAAGCACATCATTATCTGTAAGGATTGGTACGTTAGCTTTCCACTCTATTAAATCACAGTTGAAGAAGGGGGGTGGAATATAAATGGACAAACACAAATGTGTGGAGTTTCTGATTGTCCTTCAGGCTCGTTTAATTCTCCATTATCCAGATACGCCTCCCCTCTGCCTACTCTCTCGTCATTAAGGAAGAAGCTGTCTTTTCTCACCCCAAAATCAGTCTGCTTTGATAAAGATTCTCGATGCATTTAAAGTTAATATTTGTTTGAGGGTTTATAATTGTGGCCACAGTAAACAAAATCTCATTAAATGGCAACAGGATTTTAACATGTAAAATGCTTGCTTGAGCATGCTAGCTCTGTATGAGGTGATAGCACCTCATAAAAAGAGACATTAACACATCACAAAGAATGAAGAAAAACACAGAGGCTTAGTCTGAAATATAGTATATAAAGTATATAAGTATATAAAATCATGATCATAAATAGTGTTAGTATATTTGTAATAGGACAGTATTAACATTTATTTGTATGTTGATTCCTGAAATCTAGAGTCACTCTTTCATAATTCCAGCCCCATGAATCCTGGCATTGTGATCTTGTTGCTGAATCTAAACCTGACCAACTGCAGCAACCCCAGATCATTTGCCTAGCTAAATCCAGGTGGAGACTTTTTTTTGGCCAGGCAGTGTATGCCAGATGTTGATATTGACTCAGTAGGCTACTCAAATGTCTTCATTTTAGCTGTAAATATTAAGAGTTCAGATTTTTTTTTTTAATGAATTTGTCCCTGAATGTTTGCTATTAGTCGCAAGTCGTGTTTTTGTTTTGTGTATTTGTTACTTTTTTCGTAACTTTTCATGGCAGTAAAAAGAGTCTTTCAGGTAATTTTGGAGAAATTCTATCGGTCCATTTAAAATCCATTGAATATTTGAGACAGTGTAAGAGACTACTAAAAACTGACAAAAATTTCAGATTTTTTTATTTTTTATTTATTGGTTAGCAACAATATTTGTTGGAGTGAAAGGCCAAAAAATATTGAAAGAAGTGTGGATGGGCCTTAGAATAGAGGGTGAGAAAGAGCGGCATAAACCTGAGGCCTAATAAATCGGACAGAAAGCAAGAAGTAAGCGTGATAAGAGTGTCCCATTTAATTTCCTCATGCAGTCAGCATGACAAATGCAAGCTCCTATAAAATATCACACAAATCTAGACAGCTTTACCTACACCTATTCAATACGGCCACATCACTTATCAGCACAGAAAGCTCAAAAGAGAGGTCTTCACCGCTCTCTGCCTGAGTTAGGATTCAGTGCATTGCTGGGTATGAACATTTCTAAAGTATTGAACCACAGGTTTACTTTTATTGATTTGCTTGTCCATCCATGAAGGTATTTGCTTGTACACGTTTATCTTTTCTCTCTCCATGAGTTCAATATTTCATTCAATTTACTGACTGATGCATTTGCATCAATATGCATGAATATGTCTATTGACTGGCTGACCGGGAGTGTGTCACATTAACCTTTTCTGCTTCTTTACACACACAGAACATGCCAAACTCTGAGAAATCGTGGGAGACACTCCTGAGCCATGTAATTAGTGAGCTGACAAAGGCCAAGTGCACGTATGAGAGCAGATCTGAGGAGAGCATGGTAAGAGCACCCTGATGCTTCACGACCTACATTAGTGTAACCCTGCACACTAATGAAGTGATCCTCATGATTCACGTGTATGACGCATGAAATAGAAAATATATCACTCAGTTCTCTGAATGTTTTTGTCCTGGTGGATGAGTGTTCATGGCTAGCATTAAGGATTAGATTAGAAATCCATTTATCAATTAAAAGATAATGGAGAGCTGAAGCTGTATGCAGGGCAGGGTATGTAGGGCTTCAAATGCCTTCCCAGTATTTGTGTGTTGCATATATTAAAAAAATAGCTTTTTTTACTCGTTTTATCAATTGTAGATTTGTACACATCTTAGCAAGTGAAGTTTTCTCATTTTAAGTGAATAAACCAAATTTTCTTCTCTGATCAGACAAAGCTAAGTAAGTCCTACTAAGCATTTTGTTTGACTTCTTTGCTTATTTAAGGAATAATTAATCTGTCTTACTTTTAACCTTACTTTAAGTAATTTGAGTTCAAAATAAGCGATTTTCTCTGATTTTTTTTCTTGATTTAAGTCTTATTTCACTAATTTTGAGACTTTTATAAGAAATCTTACGAAGAAAAAATTGGTTACCCCATTGGCAGATGTTTTGCTTAATATAAGCATGTATGCCTTAATTTAAATATATTTTGTCTTGTTTTTTGGAGTGTAATGAGCAAACCTCGTGAGCCAGTGTGTCAGTGTTTCTACAGCATTCATACAAAATAACATAAAATACTTAAAAAAAAAAAAAAAAAAAAAAAAAGGGAAGATCTTAATTTTTTTATTGCGTCTTAACCTCAAACACCTAATTTAATACATATGTAGTGAAATATGTTTCCCTTATCATGCTAGAACCTTTGAACCACTTTCTGTTCTGTCTGGACATATAAAACCAAATGTATGCCACAAATAGCCAAATATGTGCTGAAGTGGTAATAAAAGCCAACAACCAGCCAACCAACCAACCAGCATTCATACAGTACATTTCTGTATTCATAGAAAAAACAACATCACATTGCCCTGTTGTTTTGTTGTTACACAATACACATTCAATGTCTCTAAATGATCAACATTTAATATTTTAGAAATTCAGAAAATCAGTGCACTTATGTACGATTTAGTTTTAATATACAGCTCTGGAAAAAATAAGAGACCACTTAAAAATGATTAGTTTCTTTGAATTTACCAAATTGAAAACAATGTAATCAGGAGAAAGATGGATGATCACAGCCATCAAACCAAGCTGAACTGCTGGAAGTTTTGCACCAGGAGTGGCATAAAGTTATCCAAAATCAGTGTGTAAGACTGGTGGAGGACAACATTCCACTCCACAATGCATTAAAATTTGTCATTAAAAACCAGGGTTATTCCACCAAATATTGATTTCTGAACTCTTAAAACTTCATGAATATAAACTTGTTTTCTTTGCATTATTTGAGATTTGAAAAATTTTGTTATTTCTGCTATTTCTCATTTTCAGCAAATAAAAAAAATGTTGTCTGTAGTTTATAGAATAAAACAACAATGTTTATTTTACTCGAACATATACCTATAAATAGCAAAATCAGAGAAACTGATTCAAAAACTGGTCTCTTAATTTTTTCCAGAGCTGTATGTATCAAGATGTTAAGTGTAGATATAACTCTATAAATTGTATGGTGCTGCTTGGAAAGAGGGTCTCAGAAGCAGAAAGGCTATATGAACAGCCATGCCCTTGTTTTTGCAAGGGCGAGTGTGTCAGTTGGGTTTTGAGGCTATTTTAGCTCTACGCCTCATTCTGTCATTCACCCCCCTCTCTCTGATGAATAACACCATGGCTACTGGAGCTCAGTTTAAGAGATTCCGCTCCCTCCAACTACCGTATCCATCATCGCTTTATCAACAGGTCATTAATGATTATTGATGAGGTGTGACTTTATTCCCTCTCCCCATCTCTCTCTCCTTCTTTCTGTGTAGCTGAGTTCCAGTGTGTGGTCTCCTCAGTCTATAGAGTTTACCCTGCAGCAGTTCTGTCTACCCTTCCTTCGCCTCTCCTGCCTGCTGCAGCACCATCTCTATGGGGACAACCTGCCTGGCTGCCCGGTATGAACACATGTACACATACACACATCATGCACACAACATGCACACACTCACTGTAGGATTTTATTTTTCTTGCTTGTATGTGTGTACTTTGGAATCCTTTCCCAATAGCAGATAGAATTTTACATGTGGAATGATCATATACATTGGCTTTAAATCATTTTATGTTTGGATATTTAGAACATCATTAAGAGATTTCATTGCATTATGCCTTTAATCACAGTTTTGTATAAACTACAGTTCAGTGGGTTAATTATTTTTTATTTTTTTTTGAGTGAGGTCACACAGATGTATTATTTAAGCAATTGCCAATAACTATTAATAATGACACACTGGGATATTAAATAAATTAACAAAGCTATGAATAGCCGGATTGTTTATTGTAAACAAGGCAAATTTTAATTATATATTATATTATATTATATGAAAAATGCCCAAATACTACATGTGTGATGCCTGTGCAAGTCCTGGCCATTTGTGCCCAAGTAGAAATTAATATTTGGTGTAATCAAAGTTTTCATGCATCTTGGCATGATCTCCTCCACCAGTCTTACACACTGCTTTTGGATAACTTTATACCACTCCTGGTGCAAAAATTCAAGCAGTTCAGATTGGTTTAATTGTTTGTGATCATCTATCTTCCTCTTAATTATATTCCAGAGCTTTTCAATTTGATATGATCAAAGAAAAGGCTGTTGCTGCTGAATGCAATTGAATTCTAGCAGCAATGCTACAAAATCAGTCCCTTGATTATAGAAGAAATTATGAATGTGACAATAAAACAGTTCCACACAGTGTCTCTCCGTCTCACTCTCTGTGTGTTTGCAGTTGGAGGAGGAGTTCTCGCTGCTGATAAGCTGTTTGGGTTTGCTGCCTGGTCCGACACAGTCCAGCAGCTCCATGAGCAGCAGCGCGGCGTGTCTGGAATGGAACGTCGGCGCGTTTGAGCTGCTCTCCCAGTGGTGCTCCGAGCTCATCAGCCTGGCAGGCACTCCCTCACAGCAGGCTATGGTATGATCAACACTATTACCTATAACCTGCGCATACACACACACACAAGCACCTCACAGATAGCCTGTTTAGCTCAATTCTCAAAACTCTAATCTTTTTGTATTGTGCGTGGATGCTTTTAGTATATGTAATGTAAATTATTTAAATCTGTATATAAATCTATATATTAGAGCTGCAGCTATCGATTATTTTAGTAATTGAGTACTCTACTGGAAAATCGTGTCGATTAATCGAGTAATCGGATAAAACATATTTGCTTGCTGGAAAACATAATTAAAAATACACAAGAAGAACACAAAAAAAACACAAAAAAGACGTAAATACCACAAGTAATATTTAATCATTCATAATTTAATAAATTAAGTTAAATTATTTAAACTTAGAATCACAAATATAGAGCATTAACCTAAAAAACCTGTGGAATAACTGTGACAACAAAAGTATTCAAAATGTTGTTTTTCTTTTTTGTTTATTTATATATAACACTACTTAGATCTAATTAATTTTATGATATCACTAAGACTAAATGGCAATACAGTAACGTTAGCTCAGCTAACTTAAACATATATGTATTTATAAACTCCACAGCGCTGTGTTTATTAAGTCGAAAGCGTGTCTCCGTTGTAATAAACTAACACTCCACAGCACTGTCGTTATGTTAATATGGTACATTAATGTTAATCTAATTGATTTGTTATAAGTTAAATGTACCCCGCTCCAAAAACCTCCGCCTCCTCCTCCTGCTTCCTGTTTGTGGGTGACATAACGTTAAAAGAGCTTTTTCACATTAAAAGTCCGCACTAAATTCCATGCTCTGCGTTTTAAAATTAATTAAATGGTTCCTCGAGGCACAGAAACTTATTCAATCAATATTTTTAATCAAATAACTCAAATTACTCGAGTAATAATTTCACCCCTAATATATGTTTATTTGTGTTCTTTTCCTTTTCTTTTTTTTTTTTACAGACTCTGTTGGTGCAGGACCCTCAGTGGACCGCTCCTCATCTGTTGCAGCTTCCAGACAACTATAACACCATCTTCCAGTACTACCACAGGAAGTCCTGCTCCGTCTGCAATAAAACACCCAAGGACCCAGCGCTGTGCCTGGTGTGCGGGGCTTTCGTCTGCCTCAAGGGTCTCTGCTGCAAACAGCAGGGTATCTGCGAGTGTGTACTGGTGAGTTGGACTTCTCCCTGGACTTGCTCACACACACACAAAGCTGGGTTGCATCAGCAGGTTTCATTTCTTTAGAGGCTAAACATCTGAAGGTCTGTTGCCTGTTGAGATTGCCTTACTTATTGTGACCACCAAACCGTGTAAGCTTGTATTTTGCTGTGTGTTGTTTTGAATTGCACTTTACCAGAAACGAGTGATCCGAGCATTTATTGGTCTTGGATGAATTTGTAAACAATGAAATTACAGCTGAATTACTAGAGAATGACCCCGGCTTGCTGATGGGTGAAAGCCAAGATGTGAAAGTTTATCCAAACAGAAGTTAGTGAGTCTATTAAAAAAAGTGCTGAATATTTTCTGCTTCTGCAGCATTCTCAGCACTGTGGAGCTGCCACTGGAATATTCCTCCTGATAAACGCCTCAGTCATCATCATCATCCGGGGACATCGTTTCTGTCTGTGGGGTTCTGTTTATCTGGATGCTCATGGAGAGGAGGACCGAGATTTACGGTATGTAGAACTTGAAAGTTGAAGTGTTTTCTCACCTACTCTCTATGTCTAAATGTATCTGGTAGGGGTGGGCGATATGACCCTGAAATAATATTACGTGGTACTAAAGATACGCTAACGATACTCTTGGCAATTTGACAAAACACTGAATTACAAAAATTATTTCAAGAATACACTATTGCAACAAAATGAAAATTTTATTTTGATATTATATTTTTAATTTTGATACTAAACTTTTTTTTTTTTTTTATAAACAAACCCACTCGATGATATCACACTCTGACTTCAAAAAGTTTTCTGGTTAGGAAGGGCTCTACTCTCAGACAGCTCAAAGCTCACAAAATTAACTATCAATTTCTTAAAATTATCATATTCTAACTAGAAATGAAGAATAAACAACATTTGTTCATCTTTTATGGTTGTTTTCCTTTTCCTTTTATTATTATTAAAACAAATTCAAGTTGGATCTTCTATTATTTCATTCATTAAGGCAGGTATTGTATTGAAAATCATACTAATCTGTCACACATGAATGTTTTTATACCTTATATAAAAACATGAACGTTTTTATACCTTATACCTTATACACACACGGGTTGGAAAATGAAACTGAAACACCTGTCATTTTGTGTGGGAGGTTTTATGGCTGAATTGGAGCTGCCTCGTGGTCAATCTTCATTAATTTCACATTATTGCACCAGTAAGAGCAGAGTGTGAAGGTTCAGTTAGCAGGGTAAGAGCACAGTTCTGCTTAAAATATTGCAATGCACACAACATTATGGGTGACATACCAGAGTTCAAAAGAGAACAAATTGTTGGTGCACATCTTGCTGGCGCATCTGTGTCCAAGACAGCAAGTCTTTTTGATATATCAAGAGCCACGGTATCCAGGGTAATGTCAGCATACCACCAAAAAGGGCCAACCACATCCAACAGGATTAACTGTGGACGCAAGAGGAAGCTGTCTGAAAGGGATGTTCGGGTGCTAACCCGGATTGTATCCAAAAAACATAAAACCACGGCTGCCCAAATCACGGCAAAATTCAATGTGCACCTCAACTCTCCTGTTTCCACGAGAACTGTAAATTATTGTGGTCTAAAACCAGGTGTTTCAGTTTCATTGTCTAACCCCTATATGTATTAAATATGGTATATTGAAGCAATAATACACAAGAGGGAGTGCTATAAGCTAGCAGTGCAAGCTCGAGTGTATTATTGCAATTATACCACAGTTCCACTATCACTGTTTACGGAAAGATTTTGAGTTAAAGAGGACGAGAAAATAGAATCTGTTGGGTTATAAAAACTCTGCGAGTTAAAATAGTTCCATTACTGCTCTCCTTTTAGCTGTGTTGTTTGGCTTGTAAGCGCTGCATCGTTTCTAGTTTACCTGTATGTGGCGGAGTAATACATGAAAGTTAAACCAGTCAGAGAACACTTTGCTTGAACACCCATGTGCGTTATTTGGTCATTGCGTTGTCAAATTAAATTAAATTAAATAGAATAAATGCTAAAAGTCTAGTGCGTCCAGGAACTCGGAGTATAACAGGAGTGTCCGGTGTGTATAAATGTTGTTGATTCTGTTTGTCTGCAGTCGGGGGAAGCCCCTGTTCCTGTGTGAGGAGAGGTATCGAGTGCTGGAGCAGCAGTGGGTGTCTCACACCTTCGACCACATCAACAAGCGCTGGGGTCCCCACTACAACGGACTTTAACACCACACACCCGGAACAGACCTGGAGGAGCCAGATCCCACTGGGCACGAGTGCCACCCCCCTGTATCTCCTTTTGATAAATGCTATCATGTAATATAAAAGAAACAGGCCGTGAGTGGATTGCTGCTACAGCCTTGGTTATGTGAAGTTTAGTGTACAATCATGCCTAACGACTAACAGTGTGTGTGCGTGCGTGTGGTTTTAAAGTGGTTTTCAGTTTGGATTTGACAGTGGAGCAGATAAAGGGAGGGGGTGGGGATTGTTTTGTTTGTTTTTTTGTTTTTTTGGGACAGGCTCACAGTGAAAGCACAGATTAGCCCATTGCTGAGTGCATTTGAGTAAGTGATTATTTAAAGCATGAGTTACTTGGTTGCACCTCTCAAAAAACACTCCTGTGTAGGAAAAGTTCAGCAAGATGAACATGTGATCAGTATCGGAACTCTTGACCAAAATCTGGCCGGTTTTTAGAGATCTTCTTCTACTTTTTTCAGAGGTTCAGTGGTCAACACAGACAAGAGTAGCGTTTAGTGTACAATCTAAACCGGATGGAGGAACTGAACTGGCTAAGAAGAGCATATCAACCATGAGCTATTATCAACCACGATTATCAAACACAATCATTACCCCATGATTAGTGCAATGCGTAATAATGTTTGTCATTCTAGGTGATTCGTCACATATCTCGCTTCATTCTCAGCTCGCATCTTCAAGTGCTGGTATGGGATAAAAGTGTCATTAATAAGCGTAACTGAAAAGATCAGCACTGAATGAACGGTAGAACTACAATTTTCTGCCATCGCTTTGGGAAACTGGCCATGGATTGGCTATAACGTGAAATGGATTAAATTATGTGTTTTAGAAGGTAAAAGAAAAAAAAAATAATGGATTCATCATCAGATTGTAGTAAAGATAAGATGAGACTTATCTCTGGCTCAAGGTCTAGTTGCAACCAACCTCAGGAATTTCTTTTTTTTTTTTTTCTTCTTTTTTTTGCTGTAGTTAGAGAGAAATTTTTAATATTCAAATAAATGCTGCTATTCTTTGTTGAGAGATAATTATAACATTTTGTAAAAAGTTATTTTTATGATTTTCTTATTTTTTTCAAAGATTAGAAGACTCTGTGTTCATGACAGCTGACAGGTTTGCTGAGGATTATTATTATTATATATAAATATATATATATATAATTATTTTTTTCAAAATGAAGTTGCAGGAGACACGGACACTTTCCCGCAAACCTTTTTTTTTTCTTTTTCTCTTTGGAATCTCTCTTTGGACATGCTACAGGTTGAACACCCAGTTAGGTTTTCCTGTCTAAATTGAAAATGAATAAAAATGAATTCTGCCAGGAAAATGCAATTCATGATAACATGAGTAAATATTGGATATATATGAGGTTACAGGGTTTCCTTAGTGAATCTAAGTGAACCCTACACTTTTAGCATGAAATTGGACCACCCTTACATCAGCAGAGAGGGTCAATTTCCAAGCATTTTAACTTCAGGTGATGGTGACCTCCACAGCATCCCCAATACAGTCCAAATTGGTATCTCAGTCGAATGCATCAACAGCATTTTTAGCGTTTATAGGTTCTTAGATTTTGTACGTAGAAAGACGCAGTAGTGCTGTTCTTTTAGCTGAGTAGTAGCCACGGGAATAAAATTCACTGGTTAAAATAATTTAATTTCTCTTTTCTTTCCTATAGCTTTGACGTTTCCCAGATCAGCAGTTCTTCATAAATCCTAAATTAAATTTTCAACTTGGTTGACAGTCGTGCCGCCTCTGTTTCAATGCCTTGGTCAGTTTAAACACTGGACAAACCGAGTGCATTGTTTTAAGCTTTAGATTTTCTGGGAGAAAACGCACACTTAATAATAATAAAAACAAAACTAGTGAGCACTTGGAATGGGTGATCATATGTTGGATCTTTGAGGCCGTGTCTATAATGATTTCAATTGGGTATCGTACTTAAATTCCATAAAGGATTTAAGAATGCAATTCAAGTTTCAAAACAAAAATAATACTTGTTTTGTTTAAAACACATGGGGTCTTGTTGTTATTTGTTTTTGTTTTGTTTTTGTTTTTTTGATACCTTATAAAGCACTTGGTATATTTTACTTTGTTAATTATTATTATTGTTGTTTACCTGTTGGTGTTCCCCTCTCTGTCGCTTTTCTGTCTTTTTTTTTTTTTTTTTTTCTCAGAGAATCTAAATGTTATCCCTAAATTTGTGATGCCATCACTTCGTGATTCAGAATAGAATCAGGAAGTTTAGGATTTAAATCAGTTTTGTTCACATCTGGAGACGAGCACTAAAATGTATGTTTTTGGTTTTGCAAATCTACATGAGTTGTAGGGTTTTTGAAAATTGCAAAACTGAAGAGATGAAATTCACAAAGCACTCTCTTAAAGCCAAATTTCTAGTTTTTTTTTCACAACTTTGAATGCATTTCTCTCTTTTAGCCATCCAATGCTATAAAGTGATTTTTTTTATACACAAGACCCATTCACGTTTTTTTGACTTATTCATGTTATTCATGCTGTTTTCACTCAATGCTGGAGGGAAATGCTCTCGGCGTGTACACTCCCTGCTCTTTTCTGTCTTTTATTTTTGTCGTGAGTTCTTGCATGCTGCTGTTTTGTTTCTTTTCCTTCTTTTTCCACTTTCTTTCTTTTGCTCTTTCTCAGCCCAGTCGTTGTATAGACAGCCAGTTCTGTGGAGAGTTAAAGGGTTGTACGTTGGGGTTGGAAGCTGCAACTTGTCCTTGGTGTGTTGTGAGATGAGTGTGTGACAGAGAGGCAGAAATACAGTACATTACTGTAGGTGCTGATTCAAACTTTCTGATCTCTAATCGGAAAGGGTGACAGACATTTAAATGCAAAATGTAACATATGTGAATAAAATATAAAGATGCTCTGACTTTGCTGTGGTTGTGTTAATTTCTTGGGGTGGAGGGTTTTTGTTTGCAGGTTGTAATTTTTTTTGTTTTATAATAAAGGTAAAAAAAGAAATAAATCTGGGTTAATGAGAAGAGAGATTTCAGCTTTGGGTCTGAATCTCACTGACCAGGTTTTCAAAGGCCCAGAAAACAACTCTCTGTAAAAAGAAGCAAACAAAGGCCAGAACTGGGCCTTCAGTTCACATGACACATCTCATTAGTTCAGCTAACTGGGATCTGAGCTCTGGACAGGCTGTGGGGTTCTCTGTAAGCACTCTGGGAATGGACACAGTGAATTATTGTGGTGTTGTTGCACGCAAACCTGCTCGGCAATCTACAGTAGGTATTCATATTATATATTTATTATTAATTTATAACTATTATATTATTTGTAGTTTTAGTATTAACAAATAACAGGTGTGGTAGTTGGCTTCATATGGTCTACCCTGCTTTTTGATGGTCAAACATGCAGAAACATACCAAGTACAGGTTATCAATCTGATTAACCAGCTCTTGACCTGTATAGTTTATATTGCCCTTGATTTTGGGTCATACTGGTTTTCTAGCCTGATCAGGCTAAAACCATCAAACTTAAAGAAATTATATTTTGAACTGGCCAATATTTATCTCCAGCAGGGTGTTTTTTCTTTAGCATTTAATAGACGACTATTAGACTGTTTAGACAATATTTTTAGTTAAAAAGCTGTGGTTTTATTAGCATTGTTGTTCTTAAATATTTAATTATTTTAGAAGAATTGGCTAATTATTAGGGCAGTAGGATTTATTACTAGCATTTATTTAATATATCCTGCCTTTTTATTTATTTATTTATTTATTTAACAGCACTGTTTGTAACTAGAAACATTTACTAGACTAATTTTTTTTTCATATAAGTATTGTGTAGTTATTAAATTTAATTTATTTACATATTTAATTAACATACCTGGCTTATTGTATTTAAACATTATTATTTATGCATTTATTTTAACAGTACTGCTGTATATTATTAGTAGTTTGTAGTATTGTTAGTTATTATGTTTTTAGAACTTATATCATTGTTTATTAGTAGTATTTATTTAATTAACATAACTGGCGTGCATTTATTAAATATGTATTTTAACAGCTGCTCTATATTATTATTAGTAGTATTGTTAAAATGAATTAGGATAGTTTATGGTTTTATTATTTATTATTATTGTTTATTAAATTAGCATAACTGCCCTGTTATTATTTAATTTTATTTATTTATTTATTTATTTATTATTAGTTTTTTTTAATTGCATTGTTATATTAGTAGTAGTTGTTGTAGTATTGTTATTAGTATAAGTAAGAATTTTAGTTGTTTATTATTAGTATTTATTTAACATAACTGGAGTATTAAATTGAAAATATTTATGTATTTATTTTAACAGCGCTGTTCTATATTATTAGTGTTAGTAGTTGTAGTATTGTTATTAGTATAAATATTTTTTTCAAGAATTTATCTCAGTTGTTTATTAGTAGTATTTTTTTATTAACATAGCGGGCGTGTTATTATTTATTTATTTATTTATTTAGCTGCACTGTTCTATATTATTAGTACTAGTTGCTGTAGTATTGGTATTAGTATAAGTATTTTTTAAGAATGTATCTCGGTTGTTTATTAGTCGTATTTATTTAATTAACATAACTGGTATACTAAATAATATATATCATTTATGTATTTATTTTAACTGCATTGTTCTATATTATTATCAGTAGTTGTAGTATTGTTATTAGTTTAAGTATTTTTTTAAATGATTTATCTCAGTTGTTTATAAGTAGTATTTAATTAACATAACTGGTATATTAAAAAATATATATTATTTTTGTATTTATTTTAACTGCATTGTTTTATATTATTATTATTATTATTATTATTATTATTATTATTATTATTATTATTATTATTATTATTAGTTGTAGTATTGTTATTAATATAAATATTTTTACAAGAATTGATGTTGTTTATTAGTGGTATTTATTTTAATTAGCAGGCGTGTTATTACATTTTTCATTTATTTATTTATTTATTTATTTATTAATATGTTTTATATTATTAGTGTTAGCTGGTGTAGTATTATTAAAGTCATTGTTTTTTTTTATAATTTATCTCAGTTGTTTATTGGTAGTATTTATTTAATTAACATAACTGGTATGTTAAATTAAAATATTATTTATGTATTTATTTATTTAACTGCATTGTTCTATATTATAATCAGTAGTTGTAGCATTGTGTTTAGTATAAGTATTTTTTTTCTAATAATTTATCTCAGTTTATATCAAGTGTGTTATTATTAAATAGTATTTATTTAACAGCGCGGTGGTACATTATTATTGGTAGTTAGTAGTGTTATTGTAATATTGTTAAACGTGCTTCTTTACTGTAGTGAGTATATAAGTGTGAATAAGTGTAAGTGTGTGTGTGTGGTTTGGAGGTGAGGTCTGCTGGGAGTTAGAAGCACTTCCTCTCAGAAGGGAACCTGCAGCCACTTATCAAATTCCGGTTAATAATTAAGGTCTCAGGAGCTCCGGAGCTTCTAAATCACTTCGGCTATGGTAGGAAACGGCTATGGCAGGTGAGTGAAGTGTTCTTTTACTGATAAACCGCTCTCCTCTTCAGGAACAGGGAGCGGAGAGAGAGAGAGAGCGAGCGGTAGGAGCAGCAGGTGGAGGCAGGTGTCGAGCTGCTGCTGCTGGAGGTGGTGTTTTAGTAGTGATGCTTCACGTTGCTGTGAGGAGCTGCTGTTTATCAGAGAGAGCTGAGCGCTTTGAGCAGCTGTAGGCCTGAAGCTGTGGAGCTGCGGAGGGAGATTTCGTGTTTAAATGCTCTAGCTTTAGCTCTGTGCTTCGTGTGTTTGAAACAGTATCTGGCTCTCTTTACAGGAAATGTGAATGGAAGAGTTGATGCAGTGCAAAATGGGTAAGAACTCAAATACACCATGTTACACACTTAAAATATTATTAAACTCAATATTGTTCCTCTGTATTGCTGACAATTCCTGTTACTGTGAATGAATAGTTGAGTAGAAGATGAACTGACCTTCAAGCATTAGTTTAAACAACAATCTTAAGAAAAAACAAACAGCTCAGTTCAAAATATTAAATTTCCCAAGAAGTATGAGGTCTCGACTTTTTATTTGGGTTTATTTTAGCTATGTTCTGTTTAGACTATGGCTTGTTTACAGCCATGATACAAATAATACAAAAACATGGTCCCAGCGGTCAGCAGCATGAGCTCCTCTAAGCAGCTGCCAATGTTTTTACTTCTAAATGTAAATAGAAATATAAATACCAGTTCATAATGCACTTTAAGAAACTTGCACCAACATTTCACATTTTAACAGCAAAACCATCTCAGAACAATTAAACACATTCTGAAGAAGTGGTGCACTGTTCTACTGTGCAACAAAATTTCAATAATGATTAAAATATGAGTTTTCTGACTGGAACTGAGGAAATAAACAATAAACAACAGAAACTTTTGGCCACAAGGTGTAAAGGTATGTTTGCTGGACAAAAGCAAGACCTCCATCATTCTTTAGGCTTATGTTGCAGATTGTGGTAGACGGATCATACTACTGGTACAGAACCATGCAAAGTGCCCAAACATTTTAGTTTTTTTTTCCCTTTAAACATCATAAACTTAATATAAAACGACTTACTGTAGTTACTGTAATGTAAATCAGGTCACCTTTTACTCACTTAGCAATTCACAGCAACAGATACTTTGATATCTGTTACTAGATTGCTCATGCCACTGTATATCTTATTACTCTTCCACCCATAATTAATGCATTATTTATTTACATTTTTTAATGCGTAAACACATATGACTGTCACTTTGTGTGCATTTGATTTTAGATAGGCAGCTCTGGAAAAAAAGAAAAAGAGACCACTTAAAAATGATGAGTTTCTTTGATTTTACCAAATTAAAAATAATCATGAGGAAGATGGATGATCACAAGCCATCAAACCAAGCTGAACTGCTTGAATTTTTGCACCAGGAGTGGCATAAAGTTATCTAAAAGCAGCGTGTAAGACTGGTGGAGGAGAACATGCCAAGATGCATGAAAACTGTGATTAAAAAACAGGGTTTTATCCACCAAATATTGATTTCTAAACTCTTAAAACTTTATGAGTATGAACTTGTTTTCTTTGCATTATTTGAGGTCTGAAAGCTCTGCATCTTTTTTGTTATTTCAGCCATTTCTCATTTTCTGCAAATAAATGCTCTAAATTACAATATTTTTATTTGGAATTTGGGAGAAATATTGTCTGTAGTTTATAGAATAAAACAACAATGTTCAATTTTCTTAAACATATACCTATAAATAGCACAATCAGAGAAACTGATTCAGAAACTGAAGTGGTCTCTTATTTTTGTATCTTTTTTTAGCTGTATATACTGTGTCTGAGTTTATACTACACTGCAAAAACATTTAGCTCAGGACCAGCTGCTATGCTGGCAGTTGTTTACAGATTGTGCTAGTTAGAGATGCACTGAAACTCTAACATTTTAACAAAATGTAACAAAAACCTAAAGTGAATACAGTTCCTTTTTTTCGAAAATTTTCTCTATTTTTTTGCAATTTTAAAACCAATAAAAAACACTTTTGTAAAACCATTTATTGAATACAAGCCTTTTTTTTACATCCAAGCAGACAAACTAAACAAGCACAATACTGTTTGCTTCCCTAGTCTGAACTGGCATTTGATAGTTAACGGGGTTGAAAAGGTATTCATCAAATCAAACTACATCTGAGTTTCCAGCTCTTCAGGCTGTTTTTTTAGCAGGGCAGTTTGGCTTAAATGTTTAAGGACATCAAATTTTAGCACTATTGATTTTTGTGCATGCACCACAAGTGTGTGTGAGTGTATTCTGACTGAGCGGCGATTGAGAAGTGATGTGTTAGATTAGTCAGGGCTCAGGCTTTAGATGCACAGGGATCAGGTTAACTGTGTGTCGGATGTTTTTAATATCCTATTTCCAGGGGTGTGGCTAATTCTGAGGGATACTTGTGTGTATATATGTCCAATTTGTGTCTGTGTTGTGTTCCTCCCACTCAGGGGGCTGGCTAATTCTGAGGGAACAGAGGGAACAGAGTTTTACCATCTTCACGGCAGAATATGGTGAGAGATGAGAAACAAGTTTGACACAATGACACAGCTGAAGAATACACAGTACCTCTGTGCTGCAAACTTATGTGTTAGATTTCCTTTTTCTAATTTCCACATGAGTCTATTGAGTTTCATCATTGTGCTTCAATGTGAAAATGCAGTCTTTTGGGCCTTGATAGGTTGGTTTGAGGAGTCATTTGTGCTGCCTAATTTATAGCATTTACACTGCACTTGATTAGCACCACGTGTAGCACTGACTTTGGTACAGATCCGGGCAGCAGACATGGCCTGGTGTAAGGGTGTGCTATATCGTATCATACACAATATTATTTATATAAATTATTATATATATTGCTTTTTTTACACATGGTCCATCAGGTCATCACTTCAATCCTGGACACATAGAGCACATTATTAGTATCATGACATATTGGATCATTACTGTCTGTTACAATTAGGGCTGCAGCGATTAGTCGATAAAATCGACAATATCGATTATAAAAATGTGTTTGTTGTCGACTAATCGTCAATTAGTAGGACTTCACAAATTACTGGGGACAAAAATACAGCCTGTGTCTCCAAAAGCCCAATCACATTTCCCATTCACATTGAATCTATGCTATGCTGACCAGCTGCAGCTGTGACTGCCAGGAGGATTTTATGATGGCCAAGGTCATGTGACCAAACCTGCTTGCTGTTTGGGCAGGACTTTAATTTTAACTAAGCTTTAGAGATGAGAGGGAAACCTGAGTAGGCTAAAGGTTGCATGTGGGTTTTTAGTCTTTCAAACTTTTAGTCTTTAAACTGTTTGTGCAAAAGTGGGCCCTGTTCTAAGTATCGTATTTTTCACACTAAAAGGCGCACTTAAACGCTTCAATTTTCCCAAAAGTCGTCAGCGCGTCTTACAATCTGGTGCCCCTTATGTATTTTAAAGTACAGCGTTATACAGGAGTTTCAGTTTAGTTCTCCAGCACAGAGACTGGAGCAGTATTAGCATTAGCCGCTAACTGCACTAAGCACTAGCTATTTTGCCGTTCAGAATATTGAATATACAGTATATTGAACTGTAGCCTGTGTGTTTAATGTGTTACAATAAGCTACGTGGGACAAACTGCTAGCTTATATCACCCTGCCTTACTGGAACACTCAGGGTTCCACAGTGTAGCTCTGACGGGTGGCATGAGCTGCTAACCGCGGCTAGCCTTAGAGGTAAACAGTTTTAGGAGAGAAATCTGTGTAGATTAACATCCAGTGTTTGTTTTACCTTAAAAGACATTTTGTAATTATAGTTTTGTTTACTTAACTTAGTTTAGCTTTATTTTACCACCACTCAGTGGTGAGACCTGCTGAATTAGAAGGAAAATATGGCGACACCCCTGTTCCTTACTAGTGTCACATAATGCGACTTAGAATCTGGTGCGCCTTACGTATGAAAATAGACCAGAAAATAGAAGTTTATTGAGAGTGCGCCTATGGCGTGAAAAATACGGTATATAAAATAGAGCATAAATTTGAGAACATATCCAGGTTCTGCTACAGGTTCATGTTACATAGACTAACTTGTTGCTACCTTATTTATAAAAATGAAATGTAAACAATTTTAGACCCTTTTTATTATTTAAATGTCAGAGATATCTTTGACAAATGCTATGCAGTCGATGGTGGTCACACAAAACTAGGCGTGTCTAGTCTGTTAACTATGAGCTTTTTATTCTTTATTGCAACAAGTGGTTTAAATGATCAAATAAAAAAAATAATATGATTAAATCACCTATTTAATACAGTCCCTTCAGACATTTCAGATGTTTACACTCATACTCTTGGTATAATTATCAAACATCATACCTAAACCTCAAACTTTGTTGGTCAGTTTAGTATTTGACTTTCTCTCAGTCTATTAATAGAGCCGTGTGTTTGATGGTCAGTTGAAATACTAAGCTGTGTGTGCGTGAGGAGGTCTTTACCTGCTGGACAAAGAGACAAAGAGGGCATCTAATTACATTAGAACTCACAGCAGGGGGGACACAGCGAAGTCCTGAATTCCCCTACTATCCCTGTAACAGGATTATACAGAACACAGCTGGGTATTTTTGCTCTGGTTTAGTCAGGCCATGACGGAAATCCACTGTGTGTGTTTGCTTTGTGTTCTTTTGGAGGAGTGGAGTGTACAGAATGTCACCTTCTCTGTCATTGCAAAACATAGAAGCCAAACATGGACAATGTGGAAACTGCCATCTAGGAGGAAACCTGTAGTTGGTTTCTATGGTCCGGATCAGTTGATGAGTTTATTTACTTGAAGCTTTTTTTTTTTCTCTGTTTGGTTTGGTTTCCCACAGGCATAAACCAAAACACACCAAAATGCACAATAGTAAACCACACAAGCACATTATTTCTGGCAAATGTCTAGGGCGAGAGCAGGAAAGTAGTAAATATGGTGAGGAAATTCTGTGTTCCAGCATGTATATCTGTGCAGTGTAAGGCTGCTTTAACACAGAATGATAAAAATTTTGAAATAGTGAACGTAGCATGTGTAAACAGCATGGAACTCCTCCTGGTGGTGCTAATAAATAATAAAGGAAAACTGCGTGTTTATGACATTAGACGGTCAGCATTAGCTTTTTAGTATTCGTTTTAATTGCCTCATCACCACAACCCCTTAAATGTGACCACATATAAACTCCTAAAATATGTATTCATTTTATGTCCATATAATATGTGTTACTGCGATGGATTGGCAGTCTGTCCAGGGTGTATACTGCCTTCCACCCTGTGCCGGCTGGGACAGGCTCCAGCCCCATCGTGACCCTTGAAGGATAAAGCGGTTGATGATGAATGAATGAATGAATGAATAAATAAATGAATGAATGAATGAATGAATGAAAGAACGATTTAATTAATATGTGTTAATTTTGAAGAAAACTGTTGTGGGGATGGTTGATATGATATTGATGTGAGCTTGCATAATTGACAAAAACAGCTTGCAAAAATAAAATATTGTGTTCTCACAAAGTTTACCATGTTGCAAGTCCAGCAGAGCTTTCGCTATTGACACAATGATGTTTCATTGTATATCACTTTTATCTACTTAAATCGTATTGTACGACTATGGCAAGTAATAGACAGTGTGTTTGGGGGGGGGGGGGGGGGGGGGTTGGCTCATTTAAAATCCTAATGTAATATTTCTTAATTTGTCATTAATAGTGGACCTAATGCACATCCTGAAAAATTACTAAAATATCCTGAAAATTTACTAAAATACAGTAAAACAAATTAAAATTGTATTGACAAGTAATGGTCAGTAGTGGCACCACCATAAGAAAAGTGTTCCCACCTGATTTATTCATGCGCTCTCACTCTGTTGTCATCACCAGTATTGCAGTGTAAGACTGACACAGTAATATAAGCTCTCTTTCTTTCTCTCTCTCTCTCTTTCTCTCTCTCTCCCTCTCGCATATCACCTTTCCTCACACAGAGTAACTCTTTAAGAGGAGGGAGGTGTGTGTAGTGCGTGGTCTGTGTTTCTATTTATGGTTCTTTTAATGAAGCTTTTAAATGAAGCTAATTGTTGTGCTGTCAGTTTCTGTAAGTGTGTGATCATGGGTCTGATCACTTTCATGCAGTGTTGTGCACTGAATAGACAAAAGTATTGGGACACCTAAAAATTTATTGAGCTATGGGGATATGATATTTGTTCCTGCTTTTGATGGAATGTTCAGGGGAAGCTTAAGAGGCAAGATTTTAGAGCATTGCTCTGAGGATGTGATTTCATTCAGTGATGAGCATTAGTGAGGTCATCCCCAGCTCCCCAGTTCATCATAACAGTACTGGAAGCAGTTTTTGTGTGGCCAGTTTGAGCAGTTGGACACACAGTGGGCACATACAGCTCTGGAAAAAAATAAGAGATCATTTAAAAATAATGGGTTTCTTTGATTTTACTAAATTGAAAGCCTCTGGAATATAATCAAGAGGAAGATGGATGATCACAAGCCATCAAACCAAGCTGAACTTCTAAACTGCTAAAATGTTTGTACCAGGCGTTGCATAAAGTTATCCAAAAGCAGTGTGTAAGACTGGTGAAGGAGAACATGCCAAGCTGCATGAAAACTTTGAACTCTTAAAACTTTATAACTATGAACTGCATCTTTTTTTGTTATTTCAGCCATTTCTCATTTTCTGCAAATAAATGCTCTAAATGACAATATTTTATTTGGAATTTGGATGAAATGTTGTCCGTAGTTTATAGAATAAAACAACAATGTTCATTTTACTCAAACATATACCTATAAATAGCAAAATCAGAGAAACTGATTCAGAAACTGAAGTGGTCTCTTAATGTTTTCCAGAACTGTAGTGTATGGAGAAAAAAATTGACGTTGTGTGTGTGAGGATGTAAGGAAGCTTGTAAAGAGAATCTGCTGAGACTTTGGCAGTAAATGGAGTGTGGTGTATGAGGAAGATTCATCGTTCAGGGCAGTGTGGGAAGTGGAGGAGTGCTGGGATGGGATGTGCCGCTGTGCAGCGCTGTTGTTTTCACTCCTGTCCTTTTCCACCTGTTCTTCATTCTCCCCCGACACTGAGCCCATAGCAACATGGCTACTGTTTACCACTGTAGCAGAACAGTGTGTGTGTGTGTGCATGCGCAAACATACCTACATGTACGGATGTGGGGCGATGCGAGCGACACCTATGCTTCAAACCTGAGATGACTATGGGTGAAAGTAGAATGTGGATGTTTAAGATGCTGAGCTGTGATCCTGTAGATTAAATTACTGTCTATAACGAGTAAGCGTGCATGATGTCTCCATAATACAGCTTTTGATTGACAGCTCTGTGCCGCTCTATTTTTAGAGAGTGCGGTGTTTTATTATGTATGCTTTATGATCTTTTATTATATCTCTCTCTCCCTCACAGAGGGATATTATGGTAATTAGCTCAAACATGAAACTCTTTTATAATAGGCATACTCATCTGTGTGTGTGTTTTTTTGGACAGTTTTAAAGCAAAATGTCTGGAGAAGACGAGGCAGATGAAGCTAGTCTAGAATATTCTATTAATATAAATAACAAATAATGATTTTATTAAAAGGTAAATTAATGAGCATCAGGCCTATCCGGCTATATTCTGAAAAGATGAGCAGAGGATCAGCTAATGAAGAGCAGGACAAGATTTTCATTATTACTGTGTTAAAATCAATAAATTGAATCCTATTCTGGAAAGAGAGCAAAATATGGTTCAGTGTAATATATTTATTAGGGGTGGGTGATATGGCCCTAAAATAATATTACGAAATTGCATGGTATTTTCCTGATAACAATACTCTTAGCAATATGACAAAATACTGAATTAAAAAAAAAATAGAATACACTACTGCAACAAAATGAAATTTATACGATATGATTTAGCACACCCCTAACTAAGATATAAATATATATATATATATATATATATATATATATATATATATATATATATATATATATATTAAATTTGTTACAGAATGATCAAGAATCAATGATCAAGAATGTCATGATACTAATAATGCACTTCATATATCTCCATATAACCAGGACTAAAGTAAAATGAATGATACTGGACAGATATAATCTGTGTATGTGTGTGTATATATATATATATATATATATATATGTTTGTGTGTGTGTGTGTGTGTGTGTGTGTGTGTGTGTGTGCACATATGAGAAATATAGCTACTTACAAATAATACATACAGTGTAAATGTGTGATCACCTGTTTTGAAGCTGTTTGTGTGTGTGTGTGTGTGTGTGTGTGTGTGTGTGTGTGTGTGTGTGTGTGTGTGTGTGTGTAAGTAACCCGAGGGTTCTATATCAAGCCCCTTTTATGACTGGCTACATCTTGCTTTTGAATATTTAAAACTAGATCGCATTGACGATTACAACCTGATGAACTATTCATGAAGGCTGATTAGCATGATTTAGGCAAGGACACATTTGCACCTTAGATACACACACCCTCTCTCTCTCACACACACACACACACACACACACACACACACACACACACCCTTTACACATACCTGGTCATTTCAGCAACGTGCTAGGGAGGTACCTGACACACAAGGTATGTTGTCTTTCTGTCCCTCGGTTTTAATTTTACATCTGTATTAAAAATGTTTATGTATATTTAGTATTGATTTTATAGATTATTATTAGCAACCTGTTTATTTTATAGATTATTCAAAGGGTCAAAGTTAGTAGCAATCTGTTTGAATAATCTGCTGGTTATCCTGAACATCATTTGGGGTTTAGGATTAAGACTAAATTGAATAGATTCTTTTCAGGTCATTTTAATGTTCAGTTATATTGTCTAGACGTTAAGTTAAATGCTTGTAGATTCAGACACTGACCATCTCTATTACATATATGGTATAATAAAGTTTTTATTCGTTTTTTTTAATATTTATTCTTTTATTGATGATTTATTGTTAAAATGTACATTGGTTATGAGAAGGCATTCTGGTTAATTACTAAGTATGGTTTATTATTAGGTATTAAATAACAATGGCATTATTTAATGTTTTCTAATTATTTTATTTCTGCTCCTGTATATATATACTATAATACTCTATATGATATAAAAACAGGGAAAAGTTAACAGACACACTACACTCTATTTATTAGGGCAGTTTTTTATCTTTTTTAGTCATATTTTATCTTTCTGAATATCCATTTTTGTAATAGTGAAGATGTTATTTTTGTGGTTCACAGCTAGTTCTCATCAAAACCATTTGCTTTTTCCCTTCATGCAAGAAAATAAACCTTACATAGCTGACCTGTCCCCTTCATGTCCCAATCACCCTTAATCCTCCCTGACTATATAATCATTTTCCAGTCAATAAATGAATACAGTGTGTACAGTGTGTGTACAGTGACGGGGCTAAAATAGACTCTTTGTTATTCAGGTTTATAAGGCCATGAAGCAGCGTTGTCTGGCAGTGTGTGAAAGTTAATATGGGTGTATCAGATGATATCGGTCACTGTGGTCACACAGATGCTGCCAGCAACACGACCCCCCTACAGAGACAATGGTGTGGCGGGGATGCCTCAGTGACTGAGCACAGTGTTCTGGGCCTGTATTGTTTTTTGATGTTTTGTTTATATTTTGTTTTGGATGCAGTCAGTTTTTTTCCTGATAAGCTCTTAGAAGTTTGGACATTTTAGAGCAGCAAGGCCATTTGTGGCCC
The DNA here is from genome assembly GCF_023375975.1 of Astyanax mexicanus. NCBI lineage: Eukaryota > Metazoa > Chordata > Actinopteri > Characiformes > Acestrorhamphidae > Astyanax > Astyanax mexicanus. The sequence continues at coordinate 30,560,813 of NC_064418.1, forward strand.
ACCTGCTCCTGTAAAAGACCACAGTTAAAGGAGAACTCTGGTGTAAAATTGACTTAGGGCGTAGTAAAATGTACTAAGAGTACTAACCTTTGTCGAACAGCCCACCCCTGCTCTCTCACAGCTTTCTGAGATCCAGTAATTTTGTGCTTTTAGCCCAGCACTTGTTACAACGGGCACTTGGGAGCATCCATCCACATTTACACTGTTATCCAAGCTCAAAGTAGCCCCACACCTCATTAGTAGAAACTGGAGAGCCCTGACATTTAAATCGAGTCATCAAAACCTTTAAAAGTACAAAAGAAGCTTATTAAAAACTGTTACTGTTTACAACCCGTAGCATGACCTCATCTCTTGGCGCCGCTATCACTGTACTGATCATGACTTTACTTAAAGATGGCGGCACCCGGAGATTAGCTTACTCTACAGATGGTAAACAATGTTTTTAATAAACTTCTTTTGCACTTTTAAGGTTATGAATGCCTTGTTTTAAATGCCTTGTTTTAAAAGTGAGCCTGGATAACGGTATAAAAAGCGATTTATCTGCAGGGGCAAGTGGATGCCCCGAAGCACCCATTGTACAAAAAGCACAAAACTACTGGATTTCGGAAAGCTGTGAGAGTAGAGATCTGCTATTCAATAAGGTTAGTACTCTTTATGTATGTTATACTACACCAAAAGTCAATTTTACACCAGACTTCTCCTTTAATGAGTTGTGGTTGAGGATAAAACCTGTTTTTCCCAGTTTTTCCTCCACACTGGCCTGGCAAATGTTTGTTTCCAGCTAAAAATGAACCCATTGGAATCATCAGTCATAGGTCAGAGCGCACTTAACATGTCCCTCCCAGCAAATAAATGAGAGCTATGAAATATCCATCCAGTGCTGCAAAACACCAGCCATCACTCAGTCTACCCTCCACTGCCATTCATAATTCTGCCAGGCCCAAAGCGCTCACTGACCAAGCATCATTTACCTTCCCCACTTCAACCTGAGCTCCCAATACATGCAGCTCTGATCCATCGCACATATATAAATAAAATGTATCTTAGAATTCAGCTTTAAAACTTTCCAGCATCGTCTGCAGTACAGAGAAATGAGAGGAATGTTAAATGTAAAACACAGTTTGTCTTGCCAGTTTTAGAGGTTATGTGGTTCTTCTAGAGGATGTTTTGTCTTCTATAATAAATCATGTTATTGCAGTAGTGTTAGGGGAAATCTATCCTATCTATCTGTCTGTCTGTCTGTCTGTCTATCTATCTATCTATCTATCGACAATAGCACCTTAGAAAACCCGGCATCCATCTATCTGTCTACACATCTGTATGTCTGTCTTTATTTTATCCTTTATGTACCTAGTCTGTGTTAGGGCGGCACGGTGGCACGGTGGGTAGCACTTCTGCCTCACAGCAAGACGGCCTGGGTTCGATTCCCGGCTGGGGCGTCCCGGGTCTTTCTGTGTGGAGTTTGCACGTTCTCCCCGTGTCTGCGTGGGTTTCTTCCGGGTTCTCCGGTTTCCTCCCACAGTCCAAAGACAGGCTGATTGGAACTTGATTGAAATTGCCCCTTAGGTGTGAGTGACTGTGTCTGTGTGTCTGTCTGTGTCTGTCTGCCTTGCGATGGCTTAGATCGTTGAACCTTGTGATTAGACAGTACCTTTCCTGCCGCGAAATAGCCGACGAGCTGATGTGGCGTTAAACTCGACTACCCAATGCAACCCAACCTAGTCTGTATTAAGTATGTTTTTACTCTGCAAGTACTGGTCTTTCCTCTGTGAATTGCATATATAGTTTACATTAAGTAAACTATTACGTTCTCCTTGCTTAGAAGTATGGCAGCATGGCAGGCCTATCCACACAAACCCCTAGCATTGTTTTTAGCTGGTAAGCAAATGGATTTTATCATAAAATATCAGAATCTTTAATGCTGATTATATTGTATTCATGTTGTCTAATATCGCATTCCAAATTACTCTTAAATTTACACTAGAATATATTTGGAGTTTTTTGGTTTAACATAAATACAGGTAGTATTTTCTATTTTTTCATTTATTTATTGATTTTTAAATGTTGTACTGCTCCACCTTTACTGCCTGTAGTTACGTTGTCGCTGTGATTTAATGGTCAGTGTCTTATGTCATGCGCTACTAATTCCTCTGCCCAATCTGACCCCCTACTGGGAGAGGCAGTGTCCCACTTGCCGTTTAGTCCGCTCTGTTAATCATTACCCAGGTGACAGGACAGGCCACAGTCCCTATAGGCTGTGCCGCTAGCCATGTCTGTGCTGGCTGTGATGCGGCTCTGAATTACCGCTCTGGTGGGGAATCATTGTGAGAGAAAGTTTTATACATCCTGTGGGCCGTGATAAATGGTGTGCACAGGTCCAGCGACATCGCGGAGTTAATCTCCCCTAAATCCAATAGTGTTGAGCAGATTGCCAACGTCTTAGTGCTCAGAGACAGGAAAGTACTTTGTGCGTCCACTCGGTATCTCCCGCTGGGTCTCTGCTCCTCTCTGGCTCTTCTCTCTCGGGAGAACAGCTTTGTTTTTCTTAGTTTTCGTCTGCTATGATCACCTGACGTATTTTTGAGCTTTTGCCGCTGAAAGCGATGAGTCAAAGCAAGATCTTGTTCTCCATGTGAGTATCTGTGTGTTGCTTGTGTGTGTAGTGCTTACCTTTTGCTGTGCCTTTAAGCCTGTTAAGTGTCTCTGATGGCAATCAGAGAGAGAATGAGAGAAAAAGAGAGGGAGAAAGCCTCAGAGCTTCACCAGCAGTCATCACCAACCTTTCGCTCCTGTGGTCAAGTTGAAATCAGCCTCTGGCTTGCACGGTTCCATAAAATGTCGTTTCATGTCTTTTTTTGGAGAAAATAGAGTGAGAGAGAGGGAGAGAGAATGCATTTGAGAAACGTGTGTTATCACTAGTCCTGTGATAGTACATATTACATTTAATTCTTTATACGATATGATCCAAAATAGGTCTATGTAGTAGAGAGAAAATATTAATTGACTGAAAATAACAGTAAACCATTGTTTTTTGCTACATAGAACTCTTTAAAAAAGGTTAAATATTTTTTTGTATTTTTCCTTAAATAGAGAAGACCTATTTAACCAGGCAAAGAATGTTTTAATCATTTGATTGGGGTTCAGAGTGTTTATGATTCTATAACCTCAAATCTGAAAGATTTAGGACAGGTTGGAAAATAAAACTAATGAAATGCAGCATTCCTTAAACTTACTTTTGACTTGATTGTAGATTGTAGACAGTATGAACACAAGATCATCAAGTATCATGTATCATGTTTTATCTGATCTCCTTCATTTGAATTGTTCATATACATCAATTCCTGCATTTCAGGCTTGTAACACATTTCCAAAAAAGTTAAGATGGAAATTTAGGGCTGGAAGTGAAGTAAAAAATTAATAAATACATAATGATGTGAGGTGATGTATCCAGATGGTTGTAATCATTATTTATTACAAAGCAAAGGATGAGCAAAGATAAGCAGAAAATGTCCAGCCTGAGAACAAACTGTGTGAGAAAATGATTAACATGTTAAACAAAATACTTAATGTAAGGGATTTACACATTTCTTCCTTTACAGTGCATAATATTATTAAAACAGAAGCTATCCAATGATCTCTGATTTCTCAGATGGCTATATATAGAATTATAGGATATTGACAAATTATTACTTTAGCGAGCCTTAGTCACTATAGCACAGACCTACCTTCACAAACGACATTTAAAACTTTACTATGCTTAAAGAATCCAGAGAGTCCAAAAGCCAGGGTCTTTCAAGGTATGGGTTTTTATATCTACACTTTTGTAATTTTGGCATTAATGCAAAAGATGACGCATTAGACTATTGGGACATTCATACAGTTAATACATACATTACTATTTTTTTTAATAAGACAATACATAACCACATATATGGAGAACTTCAAAAAGAAAAATGTGAAAATGATGATGATCCCATACTGTTGCACACATTAAAACTTTTGCATTTCATTGTTTGGTTATCTTTAATGACAAAACATCCTTTAAGCATTGTGAGTATGGGTCGCAATGTTACAAAGTGGAAAATGCTTTACTGTCCCAACTTGTGTTTAAGGAAATAGATAAAACAAAACATAAGATATCTTCAGTTCATATTGTCTGTTATCAAATATAGGTTGAAGGTAATCTAAGGACACTGCATTATTTATTTATTTTTTTTTTGTTTTTTCTTTGTTTCTTTGCAATAACCATACTGCCCCGAACCCTTGAAGAGTCTTAAATGATTATGAACAGCATGTTGTGAAAGATGAGTACTGGTAATTCACAGGTTGGCGTTATATGATTTGTGTTGTACCTTGTTTAGGAGGTCACTGTATGGACTGTACCCCTACAAGTCAAGCATGATTGGGCTGGAGTCGCTGGCTGACCCCTCTGATGAATGGGACATCATAGAGACCATTGGGAAGGGGACCTATGGCAAGGTCTACAAGGTCAACAACAAGAGGAATGGAAGTCAAGCAGCAGTGAAAGTCCTGGATCCCATTAATGTGAGTCTTGTGTATTCTGAGAATAGATGTGCTTTCTCTATCCTTTTTTTTTCTTAAGGATATGAAAGTTGGCTTTAGGGGAGTGCCATATCGTATCGTACGCAATAATATCGCCAACATTTTTAAATATTGTGAATGACATTTTAACCTGAAATATCGTGCCATATCACCAACCCCTAATTATCACATCAGGGTACTACTTTTTTGCTTCTTTTACACTGTTCTCATTTCCCACTATATATCTACTAAACACAGAATTTATTTGTGCAGTATCTTTTATTTGACTTTAATCCTGGATATATGGAGATATTTGGAGTGCATTATTAGTATCATAACATTCTGTATCATTGACTTCTGTTTCAAATCTTATAAAATTCTTATTTTTTAATATATCAGTTAGGGGTGTGCCATATCATATATTTTATGCAATAACAAAAATGTATTTTCATTTTGTTGCAGTAGTGTATGTATTCTTGAAATATTTTTTTAATTCAGTGTTTTCTCATGTCACCAAGAGTATCATTATTGTGAAAATACCATGAAATATTGTAATATTATTTTAGGGCCATATCGCCCTCCCCTGCTTGACTTATTTGGCTTCATTTTAACTCTGATGTTGAAATTTTCTAGTTCCAAGTAGGGATGTAAGGAATTATATTGGCATCAGCCGATAATTGCTTTTTTAATTGCTGGCATTACCGATATGGCCAATATTTCATTACAATACTTGCTGATGTATTTATTGTGCTGACGCACTGCTAAAGTTGGCCCATACTGAGTGTGCTACTTTATAATCCATTGGTTTAAGCTATTTTTATTTTTTTTATTAGTTTTACAGTTATACAGTTATAGTGGGGCGTCTAGTCTCTCTGTATGTTATGGGGTAATGTATCTGACATTTGAGATAAATGCATTACCCCCCTCCCCATCACTATGCCATTAAAAACACGTTAAAAAACATCCAAGCTGTTTAAGACATTTATGTAACTATGTGTTTAGATTAGGTAAAAAAAAAAAAATGATGTGTAGATGTTTATGCCAGGACTTATAGACAAGTTTTCTTTCTCTTACAAAAGTTGGAATGTGGGGCTCTAAGTGGTCCAGCAGACTAAGGCCCTGCCACTATGATCCTCAGTTTGAATCCCGTTCATGTAGCTTGCCATCAGCTGCTGGAGCCCCTAGAGAGCACAATTGGCCTTGCTCTCTCTGAGTGGGTAGAAAGCACTTTCTCCCCTCATGTCGCTACAGTCATATGAAAAAGTTTGGGCACCCCTATTAATCTTAATCATTTTTAGTTCTAAATATTTGGGTGTTTGCAACAGCCATTTCAGTTTGATATATCTAATAACTGATGGATACAGTAATATTTCAGGATTGAAATGAGGTTTATTGTACTAACAGAAAATGTGCAATATGCATTAAACCAAAATTTGACCGGTGCAAAAGTATGGGCACTCTTATCATTTTATTGATTTGAATACTCCTAACTACTTTTCACTGACTTACTGAAGCACAAAATTGGTTTGGTAACATCATTGAGCTTTGAACTTCATAGCCAGGTGTATCCAATCGTGAGAAAAGGTATTTAAGGTGGCCAATTGGAAGTTTTTCTATTTGAATCTCCTCTGAAGAGTGGCATCATGGGCTCATCAAAACAACTCTCAAATGATCTAAAAACAAAGATTGTTCAACATAGTTGTTCAGGGGAAGGATACAAAAAGTTGTCTCAGAGATTTAACCTGTCAGTTTCCACTGTGAGGAACATAGTAAGGAAATGGAAGACCACAGGGACAGTTCTTGTTAAGCCCAGAAGTGGCAGGCCAAGAAAAAATATCAGAAAGGCAGAGAAGAAGAATGGTGAGAACAGTCAAGGATAATCCACAGACCACCTCCAAAGAGCTGCAGCATCATCTTGCTGCAGATGGTGTCACTGTGCATCGATCAACAATACAGCGCACTTTGCACAAGGAGAGGCTGTATGGGAGAGTGATGCGAAAGATAAAAATTAGAAAAAAATAATAAAATAAAATTGGAATGTAGTCCAATCAAACAGCTCTGGTGTTCATTAACGCTTTTTTAACATTAGATTATGCAATTTCCAGAGAATCCAGCCAAATTGCTGCTTTATTAACAACCATTTAGTGTCTCATTATTAGTTATTATGTATTGTTAAAGCTAATCAGCAGCTGCTTTAAAAACAGAAAAAAGTTTAATCTAAAGTCCTTTACCATGACTGCTCAAGTCTCCAGTAGAAAATACAAGACTGAAAGCAAATTCTGAATTTTACTCTGCTTTGTCTGGCTTATCTCAGCATTCCAGTCACACAAACAGAGAAAGTATATGCTCTTTTCCCTTTCTGCCATTTTTGCCTGCTGAGTTCTTTGACTCCATGCTGTACTCACTGCCTTCATGCTGTCGTCTACGTCTTCAGCCTGTCAGTCTCTCTCTCTCTCCTGCTTTCTCTCGCTTTCAATCCTTGCCGAGGTGCTGTTTAGCCTGTGTTTGTGATGAGTGGCAGGAGCACTACAATAGCCCTGTCCAAAATCCTGTGTAACCCTTTTCTGCAGTGAACAGATGAAGCCGCAGCTGCTGTGCTGCTCTCACTGATTACAGTTCTGATACAGTCACTCATCAGGTCTTCAGGTCTTTCTGAAGTACATACTGCCTCTTAAATTTCTGCATGTTTATATACATATAGACACAGCTTGATGTAGTGCGTATTTCAGTTAGATCTGAGATATAATATTATGCTAAGTTTTTTTCCTTAAAACTGTAGAAAATTGGCTTATTGTTTTATTTTGATTAAAATTTTTGACTACATGTAACATTAGATTAGCAACTAATTAATGTACCAAACCAAATATTAAAGATACCATATTTTTCCACTATAAGGCACACTTAAAATCCTTTCATTTTCCCAAAAATCATCAGTCCACCTTATAATCACCTTATGTATAAATTTTATCAGTCAGGTTGTAAGGAGCAGTAAAGCCACTCTGCTGAAGTACAGCGAAATACGAGTTTCAGTTTAGTTCTTCAGCAGTATTAGCATTAGCTGCTAACCGTGTGAAGCGCTACCTCTTTTGCTGTTCAGTGGTGGTTAGTATTATCGGCCTGTAGCCTGCTGCTAACCCCAACTAGGACTGCTGGAGCAGCATTAGCCTTAGCTGCTAACCACAGAGCTAGCGCTTTGGCTGTTCAGAGGTGAGTATATTGGCCTGTAGTCTGCATGTTTACCGTGTTAAAACAAGCTACGTCAGGTGGCATTAGCCAATGCTCCAGCTTTAGTGTAAATCTGTAAATGTAAGCTTACTGTAAATAAACAGAAGCACTTTACTCAACCAAACAAACAGTTTTCAGGAGAGAAATCTGTGTAGATTTCCATCCAGTGTTGGTTTGACTTTTCTGACTCGTGTGAAATGCTTTTTTTTTTTTTTTTTTTAGAATTACAGTTTTGTTTACTTAGCTTAGCTTTACAGGTCTCGCCACCCAGTGGCCACACTGCAGATTAACCAGACCATAGTTCAGTATAGGGCTGGGTGATATGGATCAATAATATATAACCCAATATTTATTTTTGAAAGCCAATATACGATATATATCTCACTTTTTTTCATCCCATTAGGTAAAAACAAAAAGACACTTTTGAGAAAAAGCTTCATGTTCCATATTTTTATATGGGCATTCTAAGAGCAGAAATGTTTGTTACTGTATGCATTCACTATGTATACTATCTCTCTGCAGGATGTTGATGAGGAGATTGAAGCAGAGTACAACATCCTGCGCTCTCTCTCTAACCATCCTAATGTGGTGAAGTTCTTTGGCATGTTCTACAAGGCTGATGACCTTTCTGGAGGGCAGCTTTGGCTGGTGCTGGAAGTGAGTCACCCTTTTCTTTCTTTTGCCCAAATGTGCTAATCTAGCTAGCTACAAAAACATTAGTCATTAGTGTCCCTCTGTCCAAAGAGCACTCATAGATATATAGTAATTTAGCACTTAGCAGCTAAAAGTGTATTTGTTTGTTGGCAGGTTTTGGTTCCTGTGCTTTAGATCATTATTGAATAATGGTGTACAGTATTGTGGATAGTTGTTGTTAAGCTTTTTAATTGATTAAAAAGATTCCTTTCTGTGATGCTCTTTGGTCACGGTAGTTTTTAACCTTTTTAACAGCAAAGAGAAGAGATAAATATATAACTTTTTATGAAGTGTGAAGTCTGCGTGTGCTGCACTTCTTTCTTGTTTATAAATCATGAAGTAAAAAGATGAATTGGGGACTCACTAAGTATCTCTCTCTCTCTCGCTCAGCTGTGTAATGGGGGTTCAGTAACAGACCTGATAAAAGGTTTGCTGATGAGGGAGAAACGTCTGGAGGAGCCAGTCATCTCTTACATCCTCTGTGGTGCACTGTTGGTAAGATATAAACACACACACAAAAACACACATGCGGCTAAGCTAATCCGCTAACACCAGCACAGTGGAGGGGGCTGGCTCAGCAGTCTGCCAGGAGCACAATGCTTATTTTGGATCACAATGGGAGGGCGAGTGGGGGGGTATAGGGCAGAGGCAGCTGTAGAGAGTGAGGAAAGCACTGTGGGGCAGCTGTAGAACACGAAGGAGCTGTATTCTAACCATGCAGCTTATTTCTTTCAGGTTTAATTAGGTCTGTGTAAACACTATAGACTTAACAGTGTAATTGAGGTAACTGAGATGTGGATTGTTAATCAATAGTTCGTATTAAAATCAGATCAGATCAGAATTCTTGCGACTTTTTTATATTAAGGAGAATAATACAAAAACAAAAGGAAGGAGGACCTCCATATGTGGGGCCAACGTTGAGCTAATGAGCAAAACTTTCTTATTCCCAGATATATCAGTATGTAATGGGACAGCTTATTTATGTATAAGTTGTTAGGTGTTATCTTGTCGTTCAGTTTGAGCGAAAAAGTATTGCAGCTTGTTTTACCATGAACAACTTCTTTCCTGTATGATCTCACATGAGTCGCTTAAGACTCTTATCTAAACTATTATCACAATGTTCCATATTTAACTGGCAACCCCTCTTGAGGGTTCTATACTGACCCGACAACCTATAATTGAATCTCAACTTGTTTTGGTTAACCTGAGCAGAAGTCTTGTAGGACACATTTAACACCTGATGAGAAATAATCATGGTGCTTTAACCTTGCGAGATCTTGTGGCAGAAGATCCCGTCATAACCCTAGTGATTTGTGAATGCATCACATAAAGATATTACCATACACAGCAGAGTGGTATCTGGTTAGAATTGTTAATTCAAACAGACAAGAGAAGCCCCACCGTTTTGCAGCACTGTTTAGATTCCATAAAACATAGCAATATACATGGGATATGACCGCAAGAAAACTTTTTGGGTTGGAGTTTGGGCAGCTTCTAATTGTGGTAAGAAGCCAGTCCACCCTTTCTAATTCAGGAAAGAGAGATGATCGATGTAAAGGGAGAGACTGGGTGTGTTGGAGGGTTTTGAAAACTTGACCTGAGATTAAATTAAATTTATTTAAATTAGATTAAAATAAAGATTAAATGAACATTTATTAAATTTTAATGGATCTTAGATTAAGGGGCCAGGGCTTTCTCTTTTTCTAAACTTTTAAAATAGAGTTATATAACATTACATTACATTACATTACATTGATTCAAAGCGACTTACAAATAATGATGTACATTAGCATAGAAGTCCAAGGCAAAAACATTTTAGGAGGCCAAACGTTAAAAGTGGGAAAGAGAAGTAGTTAGTTTAGTAGTTAGTTTGTTAGAGGTGTTAGGAGAGTAAGTGCTCTTTGAATAGCTCTGTCTTAAGGAGTTTCTTAAAGGGGCACTAAACCCCTGATTTTAGCTGACTCCGCCCTCAGCGCAAATTTGAAAAAGGCTAAAAAATGGAAGGGGTAGTTTGGGAGGAGCACCGGATGATGTATTGGTTTAGAGGCAGGGCAGGAGGGAGAGCTGATTGGCTGAGCTGCAGCAACAGCAATGTGCCTCTGATAGCGGTAAGACCCAAATGGTTGGACGCCAGCAGAGGCGCAGTATTATTGATTGACTGATCTGCGTATTGTGATGTCTTTGCACACACTGGCACATCCTCCATGTCTATAGCACAGCTGTAATTACCACAATAAAAGTGTTTTTTTAAGGTTAGGACATACATATTTTAAGGCCTATTGTTTCATTACTTCAAAGGAAAAAAAAATATGGCTTAGAATTTAGTTTCTCTTTAAAGGTAGCGAGGGATGCTCCTGCTCTGATAGTGGAAGCTAGTTTGTTTCACCATTGGGGGAACTAGGTATGAGAATAAAATATGGCGATATTTGAATAAAATATTGGCTATCCTGCCCCCACGATTTCTTGTGGTACTCTTCTGTTACCTCCATATCCATAAGCATTCAGAAAATGTGCATATACAGTACTGTGCAAATGTTTTAGACACCTGTTGGAATTTCAGTAAAGTAAAAGCTTCTTATCTGTGAAGTAAGTGTTTATTAGCTCAGTAAAACACTAGTATTTCAATAAATAGAAACAGCAATTTTACAAAAAGCAGAACTTTAACAGCACAGTTTTCTTTAAAACATCAATAGAGTTATTTCTAGTTCTCATCATATCAACACCAGGTTTGATAAATTGGTAAATCTTTATTTAATGTTGAGCATGGATTAGCTGTTTTCAGTGCTTTATGGCTGATGAACAGTCAATAGCCAGTTATGTAACACTAATTGCTAAGGGTTAAAACAAGATGTGCTAATCTTTGTTCACTAATAAGAATCCTCTGATCAAGAATCATCTGAAACCCCTACAACTCCTCTCTTCCATCTCAGGGCCTGCAGCATCTGCACAACAACAGAATCATCCATCGTGACGTCAAAGGCAACAACATCCTGCTCACCACAGATGGAGGAGTCAAGCTGGTGGACTTTGGTAATGGCTGTGTCTGTTTCGGTGTGTGCTGACAGCGAGGGCGCCTCCGGCGTAGTGTTACTGTTCACCCTGACACGCTGACAGAACGTCTATAGGAGGCCCTGTAGTCCTGCAGAGCCGTCTGCTGTACAGCCAGCACGCCTGCCTTAACCAGCACTGGGATTATAAAGAGGGGATCATTTGAAATGATTATCAAATTAAGTTTAGATGAAGCATCAGTGGAGAGACACTGTAGTTTGTAGTGATGACTGTTCTACTACGTGTGTGCACACGTAGAGGTTAAGCTGTTCTCTCTCATTTGAATAGCAATATTCTGAATGTAGTACATAAACTGTGTGTGTGTGTTGAGAGAGAGAGAGAGAGGGAGAGATGGATGTGGGCTAAATGACTTGCCTGAGGCATGTTTGTCTCTGTGTGCGGGGAGGGAAGTGGAACCCTGCAGGGAGACAAAGCTGCTCCATTTCATTACAAACGATGATGATGATGACGATGATGATTGCTAGTTGAATGGGCCGTGACCTGGTGCCATGTCATATTATGTGGCAACTCTTAAAAGACATGGATGTGTGTGTGTGTAGTTGTTTGTATTTTTAATTGTTTTAGAGAAATAATCAGTAGCTGTGAGGCCATGTTTATTTGTCTTCTTTGTTGCTGGTTATGTTTTATGGATTGCTGGTATGAAAATATTATATAGAAGTGGAGACACCATTTATATTTATGATGTGTCTCTTATGTAAGGGTTCATTTTCATAATATGAGCTTGTTTCTGGGCTCTGTGTGTGTGTGTGTGTGTGTGTTTTCACTCCAGGTGTGTCTGCACAGCTGACGAGTGCACGCTTGCGCAGAAACACATCGGTGGGAACGCCTTTTTGGATGGCTCCTGAGGTCTGAATCTCATTTCACTCAATCTTCCTCTCTCTCGCCCTCTCACACTCGTCCTGTCCCTCGTCCTGTGTCTGTCCTCCTGTCCCTGACCTGTTTTTTCTTTCTGTGTCCATCCCACATCCCTTTCTCTCCCTCTCTCTCTCTTTCACTCTCTCTCTGTCTGTCTGTCTGTCTTGTTCTCTCTCCCCTCTTTTTGTCTGTCCCACTCTCCAGCTTGCTGTTTGTCAGTCTCTCTCTCTCTCTCTCTCTCTCTCTCGGTTTGTCTCTTACTCTGTCTCTCTTATTTCTGTCTATGTTTCTTTTTTCTTTCTTTTCTGTATTCTCATCCCTTTTTTACTCTCCCACTTGCTTGTCTTTCTCTTCCTGTCTGCCCATCATTTACCTTCCTGTCTGTTTGTCACTCTCTCTCTCCCACTGCACCCCCTGAATGTGTTGTCTCCCCTCTCTTATTCTCTCTCTCTCTTTTTATTTCTTGTTCTCTCTCCCCTCTATTTTTATCGCTCTGTCCACACTCTTGCTGTTTGTCAGTCTCTCTCTTTCTCTCTCTCTCTCTGTTTGTCTCTTACTCTGTCTCTCTTTCTCTCCTCTTTCTTTCTGTCCTATGTTTCTTTTTTTTCTTTCTCATCCTCTTTGTCTCCCACTTGCATGTCTTTCTTTTCCTGTCAGCCCACCTTTTACCTTCAGGTCTGTTGGTTTCTTTCTCTCTCTCTCTCTCTCTCTCCCACTGCACCCCCTAAATGTGTCGTCTCCACTCTTTTTCTCTTATTCTCTGTCTCTCTCTCTCTCTCTTTTTCTTTCTTGTTCTCTCTCCCCTATATTCTTTTCTCTGTCTGTCCCACTATCCAGCTTGCTGTTTGTCTCTCTCTCTTGTTTTCTCTCTCTCTCTCTCTGTCTCTCTTCTTTCTGTCTGTCTGTCCTACGTTTCTATTTTTTTCTTTCTTTTCTGTATTCTCTTCCCATTTCTCTCTCCCACTTCCATTTGTCCTTGTCCAAATATGTCTTTCTCTTCCTGTCTGCCCATCTTTTACCTTGCTGTCTGTCTCACTCTCTTTCACTGCACCCATTTCCACTGTCTCCCCCCTCTCTCTCTCTCTCTCTCTCTCTCTCTCTCCCCTTTTTTTCCTGCATATATACACACCCACACTTTTTATTCAGTTATTATTGTATTTCCATTCTATTTTTCCTGAAGCTCTTTTTTTATTCCCTGTGCCAATATCCTTATTACGCTCTCGCCTATAGCTTAATGCAGTATTGTCTGATTTAAAATGCATTAGCAGGTCTGTGCGTGTGTGCATGCGCACATGCGTGTGCGTGCATACATGCATGAGTTTGTATGTGTGTCTCTGGCATCTGTTTATGCAATGTTGTGTGTATGCCTGTTCATGGCATGTGTCTGAGTGTGTGTGTGTGTGTGTTGGGGGTCGTGTGAAGGTTAATAGCTGAGAGCCGGTTTCCCCCCCTTCTTGTGTTATTCTGAATTGAAGCGAGATGATTGGGCTAGAGGGGGTTCGCCCTCCAGGCCAATTAGAATTGAGTCTGGAGGAGCTGCTCCTCTGTTTGATGATTGGTCATGGTGGTGAGCGGCATGAGCCCTGCTAAAGTCTGGATGAGGAGGAAAAAACAAGCACTGTTTACATACAGTACCAATATTATTGACTTTATATTATTTCATTTTCTTCATACAGATGATAAGAAAATAATATTTTGTAATAAAAATCTGTAAATATGATATGATTGAAACACTGATATGGAGACTGCGTGCCTTAAAGAGCTTCAGTTTAGCAGCGTGCTATACTGAGATGTTTATTTACTGGGAAGTCTGTCTCTGTGCTTGTCTGCAGGTGATAGCATGTGAACAGCAGTTTGACTACTCGTACGATGCCCGCTGTGATGTGTGGTCTCTGGGTATCACTGCTATAGAGCTGGCTGATGGAGATCCGCCGCTGTCCGAGATGCACCCTGTGAAAGCTCTGTTCAAAATACCACGGTGAGACACCAGAGGGCACCATACACACACTCAAAAGAGATGGCGACGTGGAGGAGGTGGAATAGGGTAGAATAAAAGGTGTGTAGATGAGAGACTGGATGAGAGTGATAATGAGAGTGTTAGAAAGGGGGAGAGGGAGAGAGAAAGAAAAGATGATATACAGGCCCTTGCCCTCTCTTTTCTCTGTCTTGAGAAGAAAAACGCACCCTGAGGAAAGAGGAGGATTCCTCTGTTCAGAACGAGAAACATTACTGTCTGTCACTGAAACACTTCAGATCATATAAAAGCTGTTATTCTGCACAGTAAAAAGGAGAGCAATGTGTTTAAAAGAAAACTCTTCAAATCCCTCTTTTTTTGTGAGAATTTTCTCAGCTGCCACGTCAAATTGGGTTTTTCTTCTCAAAATTCCACTTTTGCATCCCCAGATTAAATCTCAATGAAGAACATTTAGCCTGACATTTTTACGCTTTCCCCCCCATAATCAGGTAATCTCTCCCGACACGGTATTCTGATTAACGATTATTTGAGTGCTTTGATGGTGGAAGCGTTTGACCTTCTGTCATCAGTACAATCACACCATTATCTCCCACAATGCAGTGTGGCTGTGCCCTCTGATTGCAATTTGCATGTGTGATTAGCCTTCTCCTTTCTCATTGAGATGAGGCTGACACTCTGGCTGCCAGCACAATGTTATCTGTCCCGCGCTGAGGCCGCAGGAGAGTGTGGGGGGGAGGGGGGCTGTTAGCTGCTTGTGTGCTGCTAAAGTAACACAGGCCTCAGGAACAGCAGTAACATGCGCTCTGCTTGGCATTTTAAGGGCAGTGTGGCAGGGTGAAAAGGAAGAGCTTCATGAAATCGTGAAATCGCTGATGTTGCAGCAGATGTTCTGGTGGTCTTGCTTGGCCTGAAATGTGAAAATCTTAATATGATGGATGCGTGTTTGTGTCTGTACATTTGATTGGAATTGTACTTCTACATCATGAATATGATACACTGCCTGGCCAAAAAAATGTGGCCACCTGGTAAATGATTTGGGGTTGATGCTGCAGTTGGTCAGGTCTAGGTTCGGCAACAGTATGTGCTGAAAGAATTGTGTGTATCTATTTTTTTTTTTTAAACCCAGATTGTGTTTGTTGGTTAATGTAACAAAAGGTTCTACAATTTCTTTTAGAATTGCATCAGAATTCTGTAATTCTGTAAAGATTCAAATGACAGTGTTTACACTACTTACATTCCAAAAATATGTCTAAACTGACCAGTAAACCTACATTAAAAAATAAAATGATAAAATAGTGAAAAAAAGTAAGCTAAAGGCATTAAATTTTTTTGTACAGTGGCATGCAAATATTTGGGAACCACCGGGTGAAATATGTATAATAATAATAACAAAGCTTCACGGTTTACATTCAAAAATGTAAGTGACCTGTATCTGTGTGTAATGTGAACAAATCTGTCCCTGAAACTCCTCATGTTTGCACATTGATACGTGTATAAATATCGCCTTCTTCACCAAAAACAAAAAACGTGATATTTCAGAATCGACTCGTAGCTTTATAAAGGTGAAATGGATAAATTAGCAGCTCATATGTGGAGCATCTTTTTTTCTCGAGTGAAGAAACAGCAAACAGCTGGTCTGAAGTGCTCAAGGATGTAAAAAAAAAGGCCAGGCGGTTTGCTTTTGCTGTTTTTGCAGCTATAACTGCACAGCTGCACCAAGAGATGTAAAAGAGAAAGCAAAAAGATGCATGAATTCTGATTTGACTGTTCACATTCATATCACATGTCAATGGATCTGATACGTATCCGATTTAGGACCACATATGAAAGTGACTCAAATCTGATTTGAAAAAAAAAAAAAAAAAAAAACGGATTTGGCATGTTCACACAGCAAAAAAAAAATCAGATCTGAGCCACATTGAGCAAAACATGGGATTTAATTCTGTTCAAAGTGCTAGTCAGCTTGTTAAAGAAGTCTATTGGCTGTTGATTGTTGGGACACGGTTTGCAGTATCAGAGTATTTAGAGTATATCGAATTTTAACTTTATAATTTCTGAAGATTCATGCAGCTTCTACTTGTATAACTGTTTTTCTAGTTCTCTAGAAGTTCTCTAGAATAGCACCTTCCAAAGTAAACTACTCTCAATTACTTAGTTTACATTTCATTGTGAAAAATCTGACAAAAAAAATTGGACGTCCACTTTTAATTCCCTTAAAGGAAGACAATTTAATGACATAATTTGTTGCTGGTCATCATTCATCACATTTCTCTCTCTTTCTCTCTCTCATACGTTCTCTCTTGCTCTCTCTCTCTCCCCTTTCTCTTTTCTTCGTTCTTCCTGAAATGAAAATAGATATATGGGCTGGGAGACATAAATCAGTAGAATAGGGACCTTTAGCAGGGCGGAGTGTGAATAAATCAGTGTGTGTGTGCGCGCACTGAAGCGTGAAATGATTCTGTTAACATGTCATCTGTCGGCGGCCTCACACACTCCCTCGTCAGGCTGCCCTCCGACGCTGAGATTATGAGGGGGCGTGTGGAGACTTCACTGTGTCAGTGGGAGATGTTGGGCTCATAATGAAGGACATCTGTGACTGGATCAGCCGCTCAAAACACGGTTACAGTTTGGCTCAGTGTAATCTCAATACAGAGTGATGCATGTAGAGAAGTAATATCTTTGGTTGTGACACACTGTATCACATGTTCTAGTGTACGACAAGTTGCAGAATCCTTATATTAGTAATTCATATGCAGGGGTTGGACAATGAAACTGAAACAGACCACAATAATTTATTGTCTCGACGGACAGTTCTGATGGAAACAGGAGAGTTGAGGTGAACATTAAATTCTGTTTTTTGGATACACCTGGGTTAGCACCCGAACATCCCTTTCAGACAGTTTCCTCTTTTATCCACAGTTAATCCTGTTGGATGTGGTTTGTCCTTCTTGTTGGTATGCTGACATTAACCTGGATATCGTGGCTCTTGATTCATCACAAAGACTTGCTGTCTTGGTCACAGATGCGCCAGCAAGACGTGCACCAACAATTTGTCCTCTTTGAACTCTGGAGAAGACATGAGGTTGTTCTCACCCTCCTTGTGTCTTGGGTAACTGGTTAATTGGGTAAGGCCTTGGGTGGTGAGTGGGTGGGATAAGTGGCTCATCTACACTGGATTAAAAAAATATATTATTCAGTATAAATATTAATTAAAATACTGAGTGATGCAGCTGTTTAAGTGAAGGGCCTATTGTCAGAAGATTGCCCAAGATTTTGCCCCAAGAGGGAATAACTTATGTAATTATAATGCAATGAATAGATAATAATCACATATTACAGCCGTAACACAGGAGCAGATATAAATATCTAAAAAATACATGCACAGGTCTAAATATGATTATATAAGCTACAAATATAGTAAAATCAATAAATACAGAAAAAATACAGAAAATATTATAATGTTACGTAGTGATTGAGGTGTCAGATGTCTGCATGATTCTGTGTAATATGTAAGAAACTAAGGCTGCACAATATATAATTTAATGTGCAGTGTCTGTGCAATGCAAAATAAAACTTTAATTTTAACATTATTTTGCTGCTAAATTCAAAAGGAAAACAACTTTTTTTAATTATACTTGTGCATCTCAAAAATGAGAATATCATTGAAAAGTGACTTCATATTATACTCATAATAAATATATGTATCACACACCTTTTAAGCTGTCATGGTTTGTACAGAATTGCAGACACGTGCAAAAACTGGTAAAAGTATATAAAGTTTATTAAAACAATAAACAGATGTAATCGTCCATCAGTAAACAGAGCAATGAAGACAAAACCATACCATAAACGAGAAACAGTCCAGAGTTCATACACGAGAGATCCAATATCAGAGGTAATCCAAGAGGCAGTAGTGAAAACACAGTCCAGGTAATACACAAGCAATCCAGTATCAGAGGCAAAGGCAATAATCGGCGTCGAGAAAACAAAAGCAAGGTCATACACAAGATAAACTGAAGACAAGAGAAATAGAACGCTTTGTAATGAGGAGAACCTACAATACGCGGCGTGTGTGTTTGTCTGGCGTGCACCTTTATAGTGCCAGTAATCAGTATTCGGGACTTCCTGGAGGAAGCAGGTGAGGTGTCACGTGATCAGGTGAGTGCGTGATGTCAGCGGGTGGTGCATTCTGGGTAGTGTAGTTGTTGACCTGAGAACCTCCGTTAGAGCTTGGTGTGGAAGGGACAGAGGAGCTAACAGCACCAGACGTGACAGTACCTCCCCCCAAGGGAGTCGGAACGGAGCCGGAACGGGGACGACCACGACGACGTCCACCCGACGGGTAGGGAGTACCGGCGGGAGGACCAGGCGTAACCTCAGAGGTGCCGGACAGGCGGGGGTTGCCGCGGGCGGCACGTCATCAGGAACACCCTCAGCAAGCGGACCTGGGACAAGAGGCTTGAGCAGAGAGACATGGAACGAGTTATGCACTCTGTACTGAGCAGGCAACTCAATCTTATAAGTCACCTCATTAACCTGAGACAAAACCTTAAATGGGCCAATATACTTAGGCAGCAGTTTCCTACAGGCCCCCTCAAACCTCAAGTCCCGGGTCGACAACCACACCCTGTCTCCGGGTTGGTATTGGGGGGTGGTACCACGGTGTCTGTCGGACTGCTCCTTATACTTGCGTAAAACCTCCGAGATCTGCTGATGCATCTCCTCCCACACCTGCTCACTCCGCTTCATCCAGTCGTCAACAGCGGGTATCTCAGTGGACGACGCTGTCCACGGAGCTAACGGAGGCTGATAACCCAGAATGCACTGAAAGGGAGTGAGACCAGACGTGGAGTTAATTAGAGAATTTTGAGCTATCTCAGCCCAAATCAAATACTGTGACCATTCAGTAGCATGTTTAAAGCAGTATAGCCTTAAAAACTTTCCCAACTCCTGGTTTACTCTCTCACATTGACCGTTGCTAGTGGGGTGAAACCCAGAAGTGAGACTCACGTGTACACCTAAGTGTTCAAAGAATGATTTCCATACCCGAGAAGTAAATTGAGGACCTCTATCTGACAAAATGTCCTCCGGGACCCCAAAATGTTTGAAAATGTGTGTGTATATAGCTTGGGCTGTCTGAAGAGCAGTAGGTAGTGCAGGAAAAGGGATAAATTTAACCCCCCTAGAAAATCTGTCTACAACTGTAAGGATAGTAGTGTAACCTTCAGATTCGGGTAAATCTGTAACAAAATCTACAGCAATATGTGACCATGGTCGTTCAGGAACAGGCAGAGGACATAGTTTACCGGCTGGAAGGGTTTTGGGTGTTTTGCATTGTGCGCAGACTGAACATGAAACTACGAAAGCTTGAATGTCAGCTTGCATAGTTTCCCACCAATACCGAGCTGAGATTAATTGTAGCGTACGTGTAACACCAGGGTGACCAGAAGTAAGGGCAGCATGTGCCCAGCCAATGAGTTGATCACAAAATTGTTCGGGTACATAAATCTTGTGAGGAGGACAACCCTCCGGAGGTTGTGTGTTGGCTAGACTGCTGAATGAGGTCATCTAGTTCCCATCTAATAGCTGCTACTCTAACAGTGGGTGGCAGAATGTGTTCAGGCTCGGAAGCGCAGCATGTGTCGTCTGGAGAATTAAAAACATGGGATAAGGCATCAGCCTTAGTATTACGATTACCTGGACGAAACGAGATAGAAAAATTGAAGCGAGAGAAAAACAATGACCAACGAGCTTGACGGGGGTTTAGGCGTTTAGCTGTACGGAGATATTCTAGGTTCTTGTGATCAGTTAGAACGGTGAATGGATGTGCAGCACCTTCCAGCCAGTGACGCCACTCCTCTAGAGCCAGTTTAACAGCCAGCAGCTCTCTATCCCCTATCCCATAATTACGCTCCGCTGGTGACATTTTCCGCGAGAAAAAGGCTATGGGATGTAGTTTAGGCGGTGAACCACTGCGTTGGGAGAGAACTGCTCCTATGCCAGTATTAGAAGCATCGACTTCAACTACAAAGGGTAGGTCAGGATTAGGATGTTTGAGAATGGGGGCAGAGTCGAAGGCGGCTTTTAACTTCTGGAAAGCTTGGTTAGCTTCAGGGGACCACTTAAGAATTTTGGTGGCATTCTTAGTGAGTGCTGTAAGTGGGGCAGCTATACTGCTAAAGTTTCGTATGAAACGCCTGTAAAAATTTGCGAACCCTAAGAAACGTTGGAGGTCTTTGATGGATTGGGGAACAGGCCAACTAGTTACGGTGTCTACCTTAGAGTCATCCATGAGAACTCCCTGGGAGCTGATGACATAGCCGAGAAATGCGACTCGCTGAAGGTGGAACTCGCATTTCTCGGCCTTAGCATAGAGATTGTTCTCCAATAGCCTTTGAAGAACCGAACGAACGTGTTGAACATGCGATTCAAGATCGGGGGAATAAATCAAAATGTCATCTATAAAAAGAGTGACGTGTTTTCCAATCATGTCCCTAAATATGTCATTCATAAAGGACTGAAATACTGCGGGGGCGTTAGCGAGACCATAGCTCATAACCAAATACTTGTAGTGGCCATTGGTGGTAGTGAACACTGTTTTCCACTCATCCCCCTCTCTAATGCGAATCAAATTATACGCACTACGCAGATCAAGCTTGGTAAAGTAAGAGGCCTGACGTAGTTGCTCGAGAGCACAAGGAATGAGGGGCAAAGGGTAAGCAAACTTCTTAGTTATGGCATTCAAACCTCTATAATCAATACAGGGTCTCAGTCCCCCGTCCTTTTTCTTTACAAAGAAAAACCCTGAACCGACAGGGGACTTTGACGGCCGAATGAAACCCTGAGCTAACACTTCGGTAACATAATCGTTCATAGCCTTTTCCTCATCGAGAGTGAGGGGGTAGACTCTAGCTTTGGGTAGGGTGGCACCCTCCACTAGGTCGATAGCACAATCATAAGAGCGATGTGGAGGTAATTTAGTAGCGTTATCCTTGCTAAACACCTCTAAAAAATCTGAATATTCAGCGGGTATAACAATGGGATCAGAAACCTCAGGACTTTCTACAGAAGTGGACTGAATGATAAGACTATCCAAGGCTAAACAATGTTCATGACAGTGAGAAGACCAAACCGTGATATCCCCATCGCGCCAGGAGACAGTGGGATCGTGGGTTTTCAGCCATGGCATGCCCAGGATAACAGGATGCTCGGTGCAGGGAAGCACGAAAAGTGGCAGTTCCTCAAAATGAAGAGCGCTGGCTTGCAGGGTGATGGGTAGTGTCTGTAGAGTAACAGGTTTGGAGCGAACCGTCTTCCCGTCCACAGCATGGATGGATAAAGGACGCAGGAGTTCTCGGGTGGGTACGTTATGCTCCTTAACCAGGTCCAGACTGATGAAGTTCCCTTCCGACCCGGAATCTACAAGCGCTGAGACAGAGAGCATACCATCAGGCAATACAATATTTACTGGTAAAGAGAAACATTTAGAACGAAGAATTGTGTTTTGCTTACGTACCACGTTAGCGTGTGGAGAGCACTCCACGCGCTGTCCCAGGGCTGGAGCTTTCACAGGTCGGGTCAGGAGACCACACTCAGCCTTGAAATGACCGGCCTCCCCACAATAAAGGCATAAACGAAGCCTGATACGGCGCTGTCGCTCCTCTGGAGTTAACCGGGTTTTCTGGATGTCCATGGGCTCTGGGGCAGACAGCGCAGCTTTCTCTGGTGTGGGGGCGCGGGGCAGAGTCACAGGAGTGTGTTGAGCGCAAGGGCTGGTCTTGGGGCGGCGCGAGAGAAGTTGATCCAACCGGATAGATAGTGAGATGAGCTGGTCCAGAGTCAGTGAATCATCTCTGCAGGCTAACTCCCTCTGTATATCTGGGTTAAGTCCGCATCTGAACACGTTGATCAAAGCAGCGTTATTCCACCCACTACCAGCTGCAAGAGTGCGGAACTCCAAAGCGTAGGAAGCCACCGGCTTCTGACCTTGCTTGAGAGCCAGCAAAAGTTCTCCATTAGACTGTCCATAACGCGAATGATCAAAAACTGAGCGAAAAGTGGCCAAAAAGTCAGTGTAACTAGCCCCAGAAACTTCCTCCCAAATAGCTGTTGCCCACTCTAGTGCCTTACCAGAAAGCCGGGAGATAATAAAACCGATCTTAGCATTATCGGTTGTAGGTGGTGAATTACTGAAAAACACTGAGCATTGTAAAAGAAAACCGGTGCATTTTTCCGGATTCCCATCAAAAATCTCCGGTTTACACACAGAAAAACCAGGCACAGAGGATTTAGCGTTGGGCACACTGGTGTTAGCTAAAGGGCTAGGGCTAGGCTCAGTTAAGCCTCTGAGGTGAGCTAACAGCTCAGTAAGTTGTTGCTGCTGCGTGGTTTGCTGGCGGGCTAGCTCCGAAACAGCTTGGGTCACACCAGCGAGCATTTGCTGGTGCTGACCGAGTAGCCTCCCCTGGTTGGCTAAACCAGATTTAATAGCCTCAGTATCCGCTATCTGATCTTGAACGGCCGCGTGTTCTGTCATGGTTTGTACAGAATTGCAGACACGTGCAGATACTGATAAAAGTATATAAAGTTTATTAAAACAATAAACAGATGTAATCGTAGTCGATACAGAAAAATGGGTGATCACCAGTAAACAGAGCAATGAAGACAAAACCATACCATAAACGAGAAACAGTCCAGAGTTCATACACGAGAGATCCAATATCAGAGGTAATCCAAGAGGCAGTAGTGAAAACACAGTCCAGGTAATACACAAGCAATCCAGTATCAGAGGCAAAGGCAATAATCGGCGTCGAGAAAACAAAAGCAAGGTCATACACAAGATAAACTGAAGACAAGAGATATAGAACGCTTTGTAATGAGGAGAACCTACAATACGCGGCGTGTGTGTTTGTCTGGCGTGCACCTTTATAGTGCCAGTAATCAGTATTCGGGACTTCCTGGAGGAAGCAGGTGAGGTGTCACGTGATCAGGTGAGTGCGTGATGTCAGCGGGTGGTGCATTCTGGGTAGTGTAGTTGTTGACCTGAGAACCTCCATTAGAGCTTGGTGTGGAAGGGACAGAGGAGCTAACAGCACCAGACATGACATAAGCGTTTATTTATTTTATTGTTGATGATTATGGCTCACACATAATAAAAACCCCAAAATCAGTGTTTTAGAAAATAAGAATATTATATAAGACTACAGGTAATTGGTACTTTTGGCAGTGTGCCAAGTCCGTCTGGAAAATGAAATCTGCATCTCTATAAAGGTTTTCAGCAGAGGGAAGCATGAAGCGCTGTAAGATTTTCTGGGAAAACACAATACTGACTTTGGACTTGATAAAACACAGTGGATCAACACCAGCAGATGACAAGTCTCTCCAAACAATCACTGACCATCAGTAAATTTTATATTTCATTTGGAAATCAAGGGACCAGAGTCTGGAGGAAGAGTGGAGAGACACACAGTCTATTTGCTTGAGGTCTAGTGTGAAGTTTCTACAATCAGTGATGGTTTGGAGAGACATGTCATCTGCTGGTGTTGATCCATGCACTAGTACATCTAGTATATTTTACATATTATGTACCAGGGGCATATATATATATATATATATATATAATATACATAAAATATTGTAATGTCAATTTGTATTAAAATATTATGCAGCCGTAATTGTAACCATTACACAAAACTGTATGTCTATTTTAGTGACATTCAGAAATATCCTTGATCTCTTTATCTAATGGTTGGCCTCCAGGTGTGAGTGACTAAACATTAATATGAAATTGTCTAGTATACTACTTCCAGTGCATACTCTGCATACCTCCACTCTCTCTGAGAGCAATGCACATTTGCCATCAAAGCTTCAAAGCCATCCTAAAAGTTGTTTAGGACGTAAAGGATTGTGGAACTAATCCACATGTTTATCAGTTGCTTACCCAGTAGAGCTTGCAGCTCATGATCCAGCATGGAGGGCTTTCTTGCCCTATTTGCATTCCTATACTCGTTTTCTCCTCAGTAAGCAGAGCCTCTTCATGTCTGGCAGAAACATTCAGCTTTGAAGGACGTGCCTCTTCCCGTACGCTCTGTGTTGACGGAAGACATAAATATAATGCTTCCCTCTTTGATGTATCGAGTCAATAATGGAGCAAATAAAAGTCAGAAGCTGTAAAAAAATGTTAACGGGAGAATTAATTACTGCCAAGCGACAATGCTGTGATATTTCTGAAGAGAATCTAAATGTTAATTGCGTTTTTTCATGCCGTAACCTACCCAACCATAAAAATGTAATATTGACCCTCCAGTGTCTTGTTCCGATAATGGATTAGGTATTCCAGACCTACTCTTGGAGAGCACTGTAGCATGTTAACCTGCTGCAACACACTACCCTTCGGATAGCCAATATGGCTGTGTAATACAATAAATGTACATTGTAAGCCTAGGGTCATGACCTTTTGTGGTAAATACTTTAACCTGTCTCCACTTTCCAGGTTAAAAAAGGAAAGGCCTTCTTTTAGCATTTTGAGTTTTGCTGCTGTGAGGATTTGATTGCATTCAGTGAAAAGGATGGTGGATGATTATTACCACCCCTCCTATCCACAACTAATCCCAAAAATATTGGATGATGCACCCTCATTCCAGAGAAACCAGTTCTACCAAAATACTCCATGTGCAAACATACAAAAGAAGACAAAATCGTAACAATTTGATAGGAAACCACATCTGAAATAAAGGTCTTCTGAAGGTTGAAGGCAAAAGTATAAAAAAAGAAGCATAATGACTGCACAATATATTGTTTAAGCATTGTCATTGCGGTGTGTGCATGTTCAAACACGTCATGTTGCAATGTTTTGATTATTTGCACAAGAAGTAGATACACAGTGTTGTAATGTTCTGAGTGAACAGCGCTGTCTCTTTGTCGGAGTGAGTGACAGGCTGGAGGGGGAGCGGGCGTAAACACGAGTTAACCACATGGCCTCCATCCACATGGCTGGGCACGTACTTGTAAACACAGCAGTAGACAGCCTGTTGAAAGCTGTGCCCCTCAGTCTGGGACAGTTTTGCGCAGATATTTCCAGTTACAGGCAAAATCACGTTTTTATCACTTTTTGAAAGCCATTTGTTTTGCTGTTTTACTCAGGTTTTAAGTGATCGGCTGACTCTGAAGAGCTGACTCAGCTCATGGTTGATCCTGATCTCTGATGCGAGACAGCATGCGGGTGGGGACGGGGCTGGTGACATCACAGGTCTTGCATTGTTTAAAATTGCATTATATATTGTCAAAAAACATTGCAATTTAAATTTTTTTCCAATATAATGCAAACTACAGTGCACTGTTCCAACAGGACAATATACAGCTAGTGTATATTTTATATTATATATTTATATATAATATCTTGGTGGTAGTGAGGAGGACTGAGGAAAAAGTTGAGACATCTGCATATGAATCTAGAGGTTTCTTTAAATATAGGTGAAACCATGGGATTGGTCTAGGTAGAGATGACATTTTATTAAAGTCTACTAATAGAACTTTCATACTATAGCTGAATATACTGTACCTTTATTTCCACTGTTAAAGTTCCACAGCTTAAATTTATTAATGTCTTCATGTGCATTTTTAGTGTACAGGGGTTGGACAATGAAACTGAAAAACATGTTATTTTAGTGTGCGAGGTTTCATGGGTAAATTGGAGCAGCCTGGTGACCAATCTCTTTATTAATTGCACATTGCACCAGTAAGAGCAGAGTGTGAAGGTTCAATTAGCAGAGTAAGAGCACAGTTTTGCTCAAAATATTGCAATGCACACAACATTCAGTTCAAAGGAGGACAAATTGTTGGTGCATGTCTTGCTGGCGCACCTGTGACCAAGACAGCAATTCTTTTTCATGTATCAAGAGCCACGATATCCAGGGTAATGTCAGCATACCACCAAGAAGGACGAACCATATCCAACAGGATTAACTCTGGACGCAAGAGGAAGCTGTCTAAAAGGGATGTTCGGGTGCTAACCCGGATTGTATCCAAAAAACATAAAACCACAGCTGATCAAATCACGGCAGAATTTAATGTGCACCTCAACTCTTCTGTTTCCACCAGAACTGTTCGTCACCACAATAAATTACTGTGGTCTAAAACCAGGTGTTTCAGTTTCAGTCAATGTCCAACCCCTGTAGATTCTTCATTGAACGTCTAAGACTGTCCTTAATCCCTGTCTAGAAAATCAACCTATAGTATATTTGTGGGAAAAAGGAAGGAGGAACTACATTGCTTGTTAATACAGTAGCAGTGTATAATTACGGATAGGCTTTCTGTAAAAGAAAGGAAATGAATAGTGATTAATCATTGTTAGTTAAGTAGTTAGTCTATTAAATGGATTGAAACAAGCAGTAATAGTTGCTCAGACATGCTTCTGCCGTCCCGCTGAGCTACAGCCTCAAATCTATTTTTAGTTTGCAGGCTGCTCAAGGTTTGAACCATGACTTTGACTGCTTTTCTCAGAAATAATCGCTGAGGAGCCGCTACGGTTGCTTGGTGGTTCAGAAAAATTGCAGGGCCTTTTGTATGTGGCAGATTACTATTGACAAAATGTCTGCCGGCCCATCTATCACCCCCAGCCTAGGACGGCGCTAGACTTTCTGTTTGAGTCATGTTTGTATGTCTATCTGGCTATTTTTATCCCTAACCCACTCTACTCGTCCTTCTCTATAATAATACAGAGCTTAATGAACCGACAATGAAGTGCTTTATTTGTTAAAGGTATTTAATATTTTATTTATATATATTTTTTGGAGGACTATGAGAATCTAGAAACTAGGACTGGCTAATGTATTATAAATATCAATATATTTCAACTTGTTATGTACAAGATACAATTAAAACAAAAAGAAAAATGAACATATATTGATATCACCCTGCTAACAGGTCACACTATCTTTGTGCAATTTCATTTTTTGAAAAGAAAAAAAAAATGAGTAAATGAGTCAGTTTTCTCAGGTATAACACTCTACGGAGTACTATCTTGTGCATATTATTCAAGATTAAATTTATTTCACCATCTCAAACAAGATAATAATATTCCAGTGCAGTTTACGGAGTCAGGGAAATACGACAAAGTGTCTTATGTTTATTAAAGCCCTGCCAATGTAACCTGATGCTTTGGAAGATAAATGAATGAATGCCATAAACAATAGTATTGTTGCTTTCAGAACAGTGAAAAAAAGGATAAAATAAGACCATAATAATGTATTTACATATTACTTTTTAAAGATCAGTTGAGCTTCAGACTTGGGAATAAAAAATAAATGTATATCTCAGTAAATATAGAATTAATAAAATGTAACCACGGTTTTTAAATCTTAATGGTCTCTCCTACAGTAAACACAATGAGACTAAGCAATACGTTGATAATTAGTAGTTATTGTGACAGGATAATATTTATTATTAATATTACATAGCTACACAGTTAGATATTCACTTTTTAGTAAAGTTACAAACTATCATTGATAATCAGTAAATTCTGCATTTAATTTGGAAATCCAGGGAGCAAAGTCTGGAGGAAGAGTGGAGAAACACACACACCAAGCTGCTTGAGCTCTAGTGTGAAGTTTCCACAATCAGTGATGGTTTAGAACAGGGGTGTCCAAATTTTTTTGTTGGGGGCCAGAAGGAGAAATATATTTAAAGTCACGGGCCACAGACTTTGTAATAAAACTGATAATGAAATATACCACTTTAAATAATACATTTTCCTGATGACTTTCATTTACACACCATTTTACTTGACTTACTATCTTTATCTTTGACAGTGTTGTGTAAACTAAGCTTTTTCAAATTGATGTTTCATCAACATCAATGGTGTCTCTTAATATTAAACTCCTTAATTAGGGCAACTTTTACTCTAGAACTGAACACTGTCGCCACTTTTAGATTCTTTGGCACGTTTTCTGCGCTACAACTGAACACTCTCTCCGCTTTTAGACTCTTTGGCCCGTTTTTCTGCGCTACAACTTCACTCTCGCCCCTTTTAGACTGTTTGGCCCGTTTCTGACACCTAGCGTTCAAACTTTGAATCTCACATTATAAAACCCTGCTTAACAGCGGGGCCAACTTTCATTCTATTTCTAAAATACCTCGTGTGCCGCTCCAAAAAAAAGTGTTTTCCTACAGCACTTCATGCTTCCCTCTGCTGACAAGTTTTGTAGAGATGTGTATTTCATTTTCCAGCAGGACTTAGCATACTGCCAAAAGTACCAATTGGTCTTATATAATAGTTTTCATTGGCTGTAATCCATAATCATCAACAGTAAAAAAAATAAACGCTTAAAATAGATCATTCTGTGGGTAAAACATAATATAATATAATATATGAATTTCGCAGTTTGAACTGAATTACTGAAATGAAGTAACTTTTCAATGATATTCTATTTTTTTTAAGATGCACTAATATAGCTATTTCTCTGAAGTGTGTAATTTTTTTGTCACATGGTCTAGCCCCACTAGAAATACGGTAGCCTTTCATGCCAGAAACGTCTTTTGCAAGCTTGTAAACACTATGTCATTGTGGTTGTCTAACAAATTATGTAATTGTCTATAGGTAGATTTTTATGTAGTATTTTTATCATCCTTGCATTTGGAGACTGAAGACAGAGAGAGACTGTGTGTGGGTATGTTTGCAAATGTACGTGTGTGTTTATAGCTGGGTGTGTGTGGGCAGGCCTCTCTATGATGGATGAGGTGAATTTTCAGTGGGCGATGAGTAGGGGAAGTCTCCATCTGTTTATGTCTCTTGCTTTTCTAAGGCCAGCAGGGCATTTACTGTATAATGCAACTGTCTTCATATACAGAGAGTCTCTTCCTGATTATGCTATCTGTTAAAGCATACTGACACACCAAACACCAAAACCTTTTGTGTGAATATGTAAATCAGTGTTCACTCTACGATTTTTTTCAGCAGTGTTGGCAGGCCCACACTTCCCTACTAGCACTACTATATAGAATTCCGACCTGGTTGAAGTTCTTGATTGTGCTCTACTTTTATAAGTGAAATGAAGCATTGAAAATCATGTATAACCATTGGCGAATAAACTGGGGGAGTATCAGAAATAGGTGGACGTGTCCTCTCAAAAAATTATATTGCAGAAAAAGCAGAAATTGTTTTAAAATAAACTTTTATTTTAAATAAAAAGCGCACTGAAATCTGCACCCCCGCCAGGAAAAGCACCCTCTCTCAGTAGAGGCTGCAGGTGATGTTTCTTTTTCAGTGTGGCTTAGAACAGTGAAGTTAAATACAAGAAGATGTGGGCTCCTGAGAGGGGGTGCTTTTCCTGGCGGGGAAAAGGCTCAATCTAATTTCGCCCATTGGCCCTACCATTTACCCCTACCCCTTCTTTTCGAATGTAACACTTTGCCTTGGAACAGTGTTTCAGGTGAAAGAGGTGAAATCCTTCCCCTAAGCATTGGGAAAAACCTTTAAGCCCCCGATACGTCATCAGAAGTGCTAAAAAGTTCAGTAACCTAGCTGCTGGTTAACTAGATTGGTGCAGAAATTAATTATTATTGTTTATTCCTTAATTCCTCTGTGATGTGGAGCTAAAGTTAGCTTTGATTTGCTTTTATTAAATTAAATGTTTCCGTTCCGCCATAAATGCTGCAGCCATTGCAGTCTGTTGCACCATTTAAGGTGGAACGGGAAAAGCAGCATAAGTAGCTACACTGTTTTCTCAATTCTTCTTTAAGTACTTGGCAGTCTGAGTTGGGTGTTTCACACTTAACACTATATTAAATATTAATATTAGCGATATATATGGTCCCATTTTGATCATAGATTTGATCATAGGAATGTGAATAAAACAATGACACCAAACCCTACACTCTAAAACAGAATGCTATGCATTTAGTTGATGTTAATGAATCTAAAGTTACAGGACAGTGTAAGTATTATCTGAACTTACTTAACTACAGTACAGAAACACAGAAGTCGATAGGATAACCCACAAACATAGGAAAACAAACAGCTGTGTGTGTGTGTATATGTGTGCTGTGTGTCTCCAGGTTGTCATCCCTAGCGTAACTAAGCGATGTTCTGAGCCCGTCGCTGACAGCGAGTGCGCTTGGCACTGTGCCCTCTGACATGCGTTTAGCTGCTCCACACCTCCATTAGAATAAACCTCCGCTGTTTACATGCTGTCTCTGTGCCCTCACAAACACACGACGAGGGGAAGAGAGACGGTGGCAGATTGTAACCCGCACAATGAGCCGCGCAGCGCCATCAGCCATGCTGCCTTCACTTTGTTATGTAGAAGCGGCTCGCCGCAACATCAAGGCGAGAGCGTAGCTGCGGGCTCGCATTATAGTTAGCACTGAAGGAGTCAGTTATTTTCCTTTGATCTGCTCTTCAGAGAGGACTGTCTGTCTGAATTTCTATCAAAGAACGGAGTGACTTAGAGCAGTGGAGAATGACAGATTACCGGCTAGGAAAAAAAAAAAGAAAACAGTGCTTAACAGGGGTTTGGTTTATGTGCCTGGCTGCTTTGTTCTTGCTGATAGTTTATGATGAAAGAGAGCGAGGAGATGTGTTTTTAAGTAGTGCGTCTGTCCTTAAACCTGTACTGCACCTTGGTCTCCAATCTCTTGCTTGAGACTTCAATCAGCGCTAAAGTACGGCGATTAAGAGTTACTGAATGAAAGGAATATCTTGGGGAAGGGGGAGGGTGGAAAATAAGGGGTTTGATATCCTTCATCCTTTATGGCAATTAAGCAATTAAATGATGAAATAGAATCTGGCGATATGTCATAGAAGACGAATCTTTTTCAGGCCAAAGTTTTTCAGGATCTTGAACTTTTGCTATTGTTTCAGACGTAGCTCAACCTTGCCTCACTTTGCTCTTAAACCAAGAATAAATTCATAATTGATATTAATATCAATATAAGATTTAAAATCTTCAAAATCATGTTGATGCTCAGTTTACATAAAATAGTAAATAAAAATACTCCTGCTAAAATTGTGCTATTGTAACGCACATATAGCTGGTCAGATGCTTGTAAGAGAAGCTAAACCCAGATTTAATATAGTTTTCAGCAAACAAGGTTTATTTTAAAGTTATAAAAATACTGCTCAGTATGCAACATGAAAAGTTGGCAATACTTCGCAAAGTACAAGTGAAAACAAAAACAAACACACAGAGTTTGATTTCGAACAGGAGAATGTGAGAACTGTTCCTAAATGAACGATAGAGTACATACTGTAGGACTGGGTCCTCTGGAAGAAAGGCATTATGGGAATTGTGACTACAGTGAATGGAGTCAGTGGAGCAAGGAGGGAAACCTGAAACTGTGACAGCCATGTAACTATGTAACAGGCAGAATATCGTTTATGAGAACACGATTGTAAGTGTAGTGCTGTTGGGCGGCATTGGAAAAAATTCTGGAGAGCCAACAGACTAATAGTGGGTTCCTCCTGGTGAAAGATTTCATTATAAAAAAAAATTGGGAAAGTAAGCTTACTGTAAATAAACTGAGGTGGTTTACTTACCCAAATAAACAGTTTCTGTGTAGATTAACATTCAGCGCTCTTTAACCTAATTTTTTAAGAAAATACAGTTCTGTTTACTTAGCTTAACTTTACTTAATTTCGTTACCCCTCACCACCCAGCGGCAATACCTGCTGAATTAACAGGAAAACATGGCAACACCCCTGATTCTTTCTATTACCTATTTTTGCTTACCTATGCTTCAGACCACATGTTTTTACATTTCAGATGCCAACTCTGTATCTCTCAGCTTGCCAAGAAATGCATGTGAAAAATGTGTCCTTAAGTGGAGGTGTAAAGTATGAATTCCCCTTTTTAAAATGTTCGTGGAGCCAGCCCAGGAGCAGAAAATGCTAATTGTTGCATAATGCTGCTTTGATGGGAGCTGACCGGAGGCTACTTCTTTAAATGCTAGTCTCTGAGGTTTCAGTTCTAAAGGAATTCAGGCAGTATTGTATCTGTATGGAAGGCCATCATCAAGTTGAGCCAGTACCTTACATGCCCCTGCTGGTGGGTGGGTGGGTGTTTGTCTGGTAATGGATGGACATAAGCCAGGGCTGCTGACAGCAGAATTACTTGCTCTCATAACTCGGCTGCTCTGTGGCAGATGCTGCCTGACTCATAGCCTCGACTCGTTTGTCATCTTCCAGCAGTCCAGTTCGTCCCTGGCCCACACCCAGATGAAGTCTCTGCAACTTCAGCTCTCACTGCTCTGCTTTTAATAATCGTTCTAATCAGCTTGCTCTCCATGTGTTCTGATGTAATGTGGGGGAAACGTGGGGAAGTTTGGCGAGCGTTTACAGATGTCAAAGGTCGTACACAACCCGTTACGCTCCTTTTTAAGTCCTTTCTGTGAGATTTATTAACTACACTATGTGAACAAGAAGGCTAAATGATGATGTAAATTTTCAATTATAAGAGTGAGAAATGAAAGATATCCCAGGGTAAGTGTCAGGTAAATATATATCCATGTTTGACTATGAAAACAGTTTATACAGTGAATCTGTATATGCATAGTTGATACACATAAACAGTGCAAAAATGTATAAGTATAAGTTGTCTTATTCTATATTTTTATATTGTGTTGTTTTATTGTTTTATTGTTTTGAATAATATGTGTCTAATACAACACTGCTCTATAATTCTGGATTCAATATTTTTATGTGGTCTATATGTTCAATTCATATTAACATCTATTATTTTGTTCTTTTATTTCAAGAACCTCTTTCCATATTTATATATGTTTTGTTTGTTTGATTGCATTTTTCAGAAACCCATCTCCCACACTTCGACACCCGGAGCAGTGGTGCAGAAGTTTCAGCCACTTCATCGCTCAGTGAGTAATGTTGTCTCTCTGAGTCTGTTTCACTACTTTCTGAGGAAAAACACATGCATTTATTTATAATGTTACAGATCAATGGACCTACATATTTCCTTTTTGCTTGGTGCATTTTCTTGCATTTTCTTTTCTGATGTTTAATGTTCCTTTTTTTATTACTATGACATCCACCCCCACTTACAAAACAATACACAGAGTACCAAGGGATATGAGACTATTATCCATGCCATGTGGACACTAAAATATAAAAAAGCTGCAATGACGTGCAGCATATGCGTGTGGGGCCTCCAGCAATGAATTTGCATGTGCTTTCTCCTACCTAATGCGCTGTCCACTGTATCCATCTAAGGTTCACAGGATTTATAAGGCACATTATTAACACTAGTAAGGAACAGGGGTGTCGCCATATTTTCCTTCTAATTCAGCAAGTCTTCAGCAAGAGGGGGGTTAAGTTAA
This sequence comes from Astyanax mexicanus, assembly GCF_023375975.1. Taxonomy (NCBI): domain Eukaryota; kingdom Metazoa; phylum Chordata; class Actinopteri; order Characiformes; family Acestrorhamphidae; genus Astyanax; species Astyanax mexicanus. Next base: position 30,594,498 of record NC_064418.1, read on the forward strand.
GTAAAGCTAAGCTAGGTAAACAGGTAAACTGCAATTCGTAAAAAAAAAAAACCTTTTATCAGGTTAGCGGGTAATGCTAGTACTGCTCCAGCAGTGCTAGCCAGGGTAAACAGCAGGCTACAGGCCGTAAATACTCACCTCTGTACGACAATAGAGCTAGCACTTAGCGAGGTTAGCAGCTAATGCTAATACTGTTCCAGCCTCTCAGTGCTCGGTGCTGGAGAACTAAACTGAAGCTCCTGTATATCGCTGTATTTCTGCAGAGTGGTTTTACTGCTCCTTACAACCTGACTGGAAAAAAATCATATATAATGTGCACTGATGATTTTTGGGAAAATCTGTATTTTGGCCAAGGGTGCTTTGTAGTCTGTATTACACAAAAGTTGACAGGTGTATAAATTTAATGCACATCATTATAGGTTTATCATTCAAATGGTGTATTTTTCTTATTAATATGTAGATTCACTATTCACATGAATAGTATTTTATCTTTCCTTCCAGGGAAAAAAAACATTAGCTCTGCTTTTACTGAATGTACATTTTGTTCTTAGCATGTCCTTTCATGAGCAGTAGTATATTTTTATTGACGCCGTCTTCTTAATATATTAATATCCCTGCATGCTGATAAAGCATAATGTAGTGTTATAATGTAAGCCATTTTCATGGCTGACATGTTTTACCGTTCTCTATCATGACAAGATGAATTATGAGTATTTCTGTATGTGCAAAACATACAGTGACAGCTTACATTCACAGTGACCTCACCAAATATATGGTCTAATTCCAGCCAGTGTCGGCCAGTGGGGAGAAATGGTAAATAAAAAGGAGAAATTCAATAACTGAGATTGTGTGTGCGGAATAATGCTTGCCGTAGCTCTCTATTTGTGTGTGGGGGTCTGTGTGTATGTGTGTGTGTGTGTGTGTGAGAGAGAGAGAGAGAGAGAGAGAGAAAAAAAATAATTGAAAGAGTGCAATAATTATATCATTACTGGAGGTGAAAATCTTGAGAAAGAGCTTGTGTGCACAGGAGGAGGCTGAAATTGGCTCATTTATTTGTGTTAGTTGTGAATTTGTCAGTAAGGCAGGTCTATCGGCCGGCCCTGATGAATTAAAAGTAGAGGGCGGGTCAGATTCATAATCTGTAGTGATGTGAACTGCCTTACTAAGTTTATGATCTCTAATAGACAGGAAAGTAAATATTTGTATTTCAATATTAACCTCTATGAAAAATCTAAGTTTTGTTGCCATGAAAAAAAGTCTGTCCTATTCATGATGTGCTTTTAAACACAGGTATGCTCTTATATTTCTATTTTTGCTGTTTTTGACTTTTGTGTTTAATTTAATTTTTACTTTTACGTTGTATCAATATGTTCTGAATGGAATTCGTTTGAATACAATCTTTTTTCACTGATATCCATTGAAGGTTTTGACAATTTTTTCTCTCCTGTAAAGATGGCATTTTTAAAAATATAAGTTTTTTTGCATGACAGCAACAATATACTTCTATTTAGCCTACAGCACTTCACACTTCTGCTCTACCCATTCACAACTAAATTTTACAGAGTGCTTCAACCCAGGCAGCTTTTTGAACATTGATCATCCGCATATATTCATTACATTACATTACATTACATTACATTTGGCAGACGCTTTTGTCCAAAGCGAATTACAATAGTCAAGTACAATGTAAAATAAGTTTAAAGGAAAAACATCTTTGGATAGGGATAAAAGGAGGACAAAGGGGAATAATAGGATAGAGGAGTGAAGGAGGGGAAGAAGGAAATGAGGTTAGAAGTAGTTAGTGTGTTAGAGGTGTTAAGAGAGTAAGTGCTCTTTGAAGAGCTCTGTCTTCAGGAGTTTCTTAAAGATAGCGAGAGATTCTCCTGATCTGGTAGTGGAGGGTAGTTTGTTCCACCATTGGGGAACTCTGTATGAGAACAGTCTGGATTGCTTTGTGTGAATGTTTGGCAAAGCGAGGCGACGTTCATTGGAGGAGCGCAGCGGCCGGGAGGTAGCGTAAGCCTTCAGGAGCGAGTGCAGGTAGGAAGGAGCCTGTTCTGACATCACCTTGTAGGCGATTGTAAGAGTTTTGAATTTGATGCGAGCATCAACTGGTAGCCAATGGAGCTCAATGAGCAGCGGGGTGACATGTGCCCGTTTTGGCTGGTTGAAGACCAGACGTGCTGCTGCGTTCTGGATCATCTGGAGTGGTTTTACTACACAGGCCGGGAGGCCAGTTAGCAGGGCATTGCAGTATTCGAGGCGTGAGATGACGACCGCTTGCACCAGGAGTTGGGTGGCCTGTTGCGTCAGGAACGGTCTAATTTTTCGGATGTTATAGAGCGCAAAGCGGCAGGACCGAGCAACTGAGGCCACATGGTGCGTGAAGGAGAGTTGGTCATCAACCATAACACCCAGGTTCCTAGCAACCTTTGTCGGTGAGAGAGAGAGAGTCGATACTTATAGAGAAGTTGTGTTGAAAAGATGGTTTTGCTGGTATAACCAGAAGTTCAGTCTTTGAGAGATTTAATTGAAGGTGATGCTCCCTCATCCATGAGGATATGTCAGAGAGACACTGCGAAATCCGTGCAGAGATTGAGTGATCTTCAGGTGAGAACGACAGGTATAGCTGGGTGTCATCAGCAAAGCAATGGTAGGAAAATCCGTGTGAGCGGATAACCTGACCAAGAGAGGTGGTGTATATGGAGAAGAGAAGGGGTCCCAGTACCGAACCTTGGGGAACCCCAGTGGATAAGGAGCGGGCTGAGGACAGCTGTCCTTGCCACGACACCTTGAACGAGCGCCCAGTGAGGTATGATCTGAACCATGACAGCACATTATCTGCGATCCCCATGTTTGAGAGTATAGTTAGGAGGAAGTCATGGTTGACTGTGTCAAATGCGGCCGAGAGGTCCAGCAGAATGAGCACTGAGGACTGACCTGCAGCTCTGGCAGTTTTCAACGCTTCAGTCACAGACAACAGAGCCGTCTCGGTAGAATGTCCTTTTTTGAACCCAGATTGGTTCTGGTCCAGAAGGTCATTCTGGGAGAGGAAGCCAGAGACCTGATTTAAAACTGCTCTTTCTAGTGTTTTAGAGAGAAAGGGTAGCAGTGAGACCGGTCTGTAGTTGTCAACCTGGGCGGGGTTGAGAGAAGGCTTTTTAAGCAGTGGTGTCACATGTGCTTGTTTGAAAGCAGTGGGGAATACACCAGAAGTTAAAGAGGCATTGATCGTGTGAGTGATAGCCGGAATGATTGCAGGTGCGATAGTTTGCAGTAGGTTTGAAGGAATTGGGTCAAGCAGACACGTAGTAGGACGGCTACGTGTTAGGAGAGCCAGTGTCTCGTTCTCAGTGTGAGGAGTGAACGAGGAGAAAGCAACGCCTTCGGTGGAGGGACACCGGGCAGTAGAGGATGTAGTAGGACTGCTACATTGTGCATCAGTAAACTGGTTGCTGATGGCCGCCACTTTGCCAGTAAAGAATGAGGCAAGTGTTTCAGCCGTAAGGCATGTAGCCGGAGGAGGAGGCGGAGGGTTGAGTAGTGATTTAAATGTAGCAAATAGTTTCCGGGAGTCTGTGAGAGAGCAGAATTTATTGTGATAAAATTCAGCTTTAGCAGTAGTGAGGTTGGCTGAGAAAGAAGCCAGGAGCAGTTGGTAATTTTTTAGGTCTGCTTGTTTTTGGGTTTTTTGCCATCTTCTTTCGGCAGCTCGGAACTTATGCCATTCACTTATTCACTTATGCCATGTACTCTACACATACTATATGACTTTCAGAGTCATCAAATCAATGTACTATTTACTCTACACAACTCTACACAACTTGTTAGTGACTGTGATTATTTAGCTGTTGTATTTTGCACACAATGACAAAATAGCACCAGGAGGAACCCACAATTAGTTTTTTGGCTCTCCAGAAACAAGTAACAATAACTCATATTATGATGATACAATGTCTTGTGCAATACACAAAAATCAGTGTCTCAGAAAATTTAAGTATTATATATTGGTATTTTTGGCAGTGTGTGGGCAGTGTGCCAAGTGGACCAACATTTAACAAAATACAAAATTTACTGATGGTCAGTGATGGTTTGGAGAGACATGTCATCTGCTGGTGTTGATCCACTTTGTTATATCAAGTCCAAAATCAGTGCAGTATTTTCCCAGAAAATCTTACAGCACTTCATGCTTCTCTCTGCTGACAACTTTTACGGAGATGTGGATTTCATTTTCCAGCAGGACTTGGCACACTGCCTGTCTCTGTGCACTCTGTCTTTTATAATAATTCTTATTTTCTGCTAAATGAATTACTGAATTAATTTTTTAGAGATTCTCTAGTGTCTCTAAATATATATATATATATATATATATATATATATATATATATATAGATGGATGTATGGATAAATATGTATAGATGGATACAGCTTTTGGATGGACATTGACTCTAGTAGCTAGTAGCGGCACTACCCGTTTTTGCGTAAACAACAGGCTACATAGTGAGCTTAACTGTTTACATACTTGACTATGCGCTTGTGTGTTACTGGAGACTTGCAAACATGGTAAGGGCCTATCATACAGATGACTTGAGCAACTCTTCCAAACTTTCAGCCCTAAAATATGATAAATGGTATTGAATAGGTGTCCTGTTGTTATTTTTTATTTTTTTGTGGATACAACACAACTCCACGGAGACAATTAATGAAGGCAGGACATGCAAGGGAGCCATTACACATACTCATAGGAAAAAAACAGAAAGTGTGTCTCTACCTAAGACAATAAAATGTAAGCTATTGAGTCTTTAGGGGAAAGTAAGCTATGTGGTTTACTGAAATATTTCTGAGCTAGGGCTGTGAATCTTTGGGAATCACACAATTCGATTCAGAATCGATTCTTGTGGTCACGATTCGATTTTTTTCCGATTCTTTCAAATCGGTTGAATTTCTTTTTCTTCATCCTCCATACTTTAGCGGCGCAACAACAAACACCGTAACACGACACTACACGCCCCTCTGTAGCCTAATAGGAAGAGGCAGTAAGAGCAAAAACGTTTCTTGTCCTGTTGCTGCTGTTTTGCGACACTAACTTACTGTCCTGCAAAGCTCAGCTACTGTCGTGCAGAGCTTTTTAACTGTCTTTTGGAGCTTAGCTACTGTCGCACACAGCTTTTTAACTGTCTTTTGGAGCTTAGCTACTGTCGCGCAGAGCTTTTTAACTGTCTTTTGGAGCTTAGCTACTGTCGCGCAGAGCTTTTTAACTGTCTTTTGGAGCTTAGCTACTGTCGCGCAGAGCTTTTTAACTGTCTTTTGGAGCTTAGCTACTGTCGCGCGGAGCTTTTTAACTGTCTTGTAAAGTTTTTTAACTGTCTTGCAAAGCTTTTTAACTGTCTCGCGGAGTTCATCTACTGTCCTGCAGCTCCGTGGTACAGTTAAAGAGCTCCGCAGGACAGTAGGTGAGCTCCGCAAGACAGTATGAGCTCCGCGTGACAGTAGCTGAGCTTCACGCGACAGTAGCTGAGCTCCACGGTACAGTCAAAAAGCTCTGCGCGACAGTAGCTGCACCCACAAATTTTTTTTTTTTTAAATGAGAATCGATTCTGAATCGTTCAATGTTAGAAACGCGATTCGAGCTCGAAACTATTTTTTCCTGCACCCCTACTCTGAGCACGTCCTGTACACCAGCAGAAAGATTAAAATCAGTGGTGACAGTTGCCTTATTTGATCTGTTACATTAAATGGAACTTTTCCCTTGCATAGATGCTTTTTTACAAATGGCATCATCAATAATCAAGGAACATAAAGGACTGAAACATTGGGATCAGCCAGATCTGAAATAATTCTTTCCATAAATCCAGTCAGTGTGTGTGTGTATGAGTGAGTGATACTGCGGTGCTTTAGTCAAAGGAGAGCAGACAATGTTATCGAGTGGAGCAGGCTGTTTATTGGGCATCTCTCTCTCTCCTAATGGAAAGAAATGGCGTGTCTGTTCCCCCGCTAATAAATGCATCAGCAGTGTCCCTAATTGTGCAGCGGAATTGCTCCCCCTTTCGTATCAGCGCTGCCCTGCTGTTAGAAGCTCGGCCATGCACGGCGCTAATGGCAGAACCTTTGGTGTAATGTTGTGATTCTAATGGCTTCTAGCGCGTGGCTGTCTACAGAATGGTGGGGGTGATAGGTGGACAGGGTAAATTTCAGTGGAGATTAGGACAGAGTCGTTTAGATGCCTGTTGTTTGTCTTAGTCCTATACTGCCTCCTCTGCTGTCATGTGGCTCCTGTTTATTTAGATGTGCCGGGTTGTTGTGTTTCAGATATTACACTGTAACACTTCATCAGGGTAATCTAAACATGATGAATGGTCTACTGTCTTTATTATATTTCCATTTATGACATTTAAACATATGCTCTTTATGTCTTATGTTCTTATATGTCCACAGATGTAAATGTATACAGTATGTGTGAAGAATATCTAGTGGTATTTCCATAGATATAAATGAGAGTGAGCAATGTATACCAGGTATACAGTTCAAATTTACATACTGTAAAAATGAATGCAGCCCCAATGATGCCTTACATAGACATAAATGGTAGAGAAAACTGTGTACTAAATGAAGATTTACATACACATGGATGATGGTAAATATGACATACTCATATTTACATAGGTTTACAGTGAAAACCTAACATAAACAGAAATATTATCAATGTTTACCCTAGGCCAGTCACGATAACAACATTTTCAGGACGATATAGTCGATATATTGTCCCAGAAATTATTGCAATAAACGATAATATTGTAATTTTAAAGCACCACTATAGAAAATGCTTTTTCTTGCTTCTGGGCTCCCAAAGGTGCTTTAAGACAGTGTGCCACACTAATAATATACTAGCATAATACTATTACACCAATTCACAGTTAAACTAACTTTATATTATTAAGAGCAGACATTGGGCTTCCAAAATAAAAAAAACATTTTAATATTGTAAATAACTAAAACAAATAACATTCTGAAAAACTGCACTAAGTATTAAACAAACCCTTATTTCAAAAAATAAAGTAACAACAAACAGATTAAAGTAACCTTTACATTAATTATTTTTTAAGAACTCTCAACACATGGGCTCTTGCAGATTCCTTTTTCTGATCATATATGTATATGCTGTAAAACACACATTAGCTTAGTCCATATGACCAAAGACACACAGACAGCTCAGCAGGCCAGAGCTCTTGCTATAAATGTATTTTTTAATGTAACTGTCAGACAAATTCTGAGCAAGAAACACCAACATGTTTACTGTGTGGGGCTTGAGGCAGGATCTCTCTGGGGGAACAATTTTTATATTCAATATTCAGCTAGATTAATTGGGCTGGATGGTTGTGCTTTAAATAAGATCTATTGACAGCTTTTGTTTCCACTGTTGTGAAACCTTGTAAACATACCGGCTGATTCGCGTTGATGGTTCTCCTCGCTCAAAATACTCCCGCACCGGAGCCGTGGAATGCGGCTTTAAAACACAGCCAATCCCGGACAAAACTTCCTCAAACATTCTCTAAAGCTGTTTAGTTTTGAGAAAGTCCATTCAGCCTCGAATATGTTCGCTGTGTGCGTGTGAGTGTGTAGCAGCACTGTCACTGCTCACTCTCCCTGCTGCATAAACTCTGCGTGCACTCATTTCCTAACCGATAGATGTCGCTGTCTGACAGAGCCGGCGAGAGAGCAGCGGGACTCGCTCTCTTATGGAAACAAATCCACGCGGAAACACGCGTCGGCAAAATTATCGCGATAAAAAAAATTATCGAACGATAAGTCGATAACATAGTTATTGCGACAGGCCTAGTTTACCCAATTACCCTTCATTGATAATTGTTAAACATTATCAGTGTTTAACAATTATCAATGAAGGGTAATGAATACTGCATCTCCATTAAGATTTTTATAGTTGGATATAGTGATATAGTGAATGGTAGTGAATAATGCATATACTACTGTGCAAAGCATTATCTAGGTTATCTAGATAATTTTACTGAGACAACAGTTGCCCCAGCGATGCTTTACATAGATATAAATTGCAGTAAATATTGTGTACTTATTTTTACATAGATGTAAGTCACAAAGAATACTTCATAACCAGAACTATTTGTAATAGATATGAACTGCAATACATAATGTGTCCTCAGTAGGGGTGAGCGATATGGCCCTAAAATAATATCACAATATTTCATGGTATTTTCCGCAATAACGATACTCTTGGCGAAATGACTGAACACTTTTAAGAAAAATGTATTTTAAAAATACACCATACACTGCAAGAAAAAAAATTATTACTTACAATATAATACTGCACACCGCTAAGGGAGATATTAAAAAATACAAGAATTTTATCAGATTTGTAGCAGAAGTCAATCATCCAGAATGTCATGATAATAATAATAATGCACTCCAAATATCTCCATATATCCAAAATTAAAGTAAAATAAATTATACTTGACAGATATAATCTGTCTCTAGTAGATATATAATGGGAAATGGGATGGGTGATATGGCACGATATTTAAGGGTATAATATCATTCACGATATTTAAAAATGTTGATGATATTATTGTGTACGATACGATATGGCACACCCCTAGTCCTCAGTAATATTTTGCATAGAGATGAAGGGTAATGAATACTGCATCTCCGTTCAAATAATTCAGAAATGTAAATGTTAATGAATACTGCATATACTACACTGTAAAACATTATGTACATTTTAATTTTTACTGTAGATGTGTATTGTAGGGAGTACACCCTAGCACCCTATGATGTTACATAGACTTAAATAATAGAAAATACAGAAATCCTAGTGATGGTAGGAATGCTAGTGAGGGTGATGTCGCTCAGCACAAGTCATCTGTGAGCTGATGTATTGGAACTGAATCGCTGCGCTTTCTTCCGAGCGCGCTGTGATGCTATTTGGCAATGGATGTGATATATGTTTTTTAATATATATATAATGCGAAACACTGCAAAACATGATTGGTAGGGTTATCTGACGTGGTCCATTCACACAGATAAGTTGTCCTTTTAGAGATTAGGAAGGTCAATAAGTCAACAGCTCTCTGTGTTGTCTGCTTCTTGACAAAAGCAGGGCTGTGGAGAGAGGATAAGGCTGTTTGTACTGGTTTCTATGGGAGAGAGAGTGTGTGTGTTTTTGTGTATGTGTGTGTGTCCAGTTTTGTCTTGTGAACCACTGCCCTGCTACAGTTTAGATCTAAGTCAGGCCACAGGAGGATGTTCAGGTGACTTATCGAAACCCTATTATATAACTTAGCATAAAAACTAATTTAGACATACTAATGACCTTATTTTATTCTGTTTAAACACTATATTTGATACACTTGTAATCGCTATTTAATTACTGTCTGTTTTTACTCTATTTTGCACAAATTTACAGGTGTTTGATAAAAGATTTTGAGGCACGTCCTTCGGTGACCCATCTACTTGAGCACCCGTTTGTCAAGCAGGCTCATGGCAAAGACACAGCTCTTAGGAAACAGCTATCTGCCCTCATACGGGAGCAGCAGGACATCGGCTGCAGGACAAAGACCAGGTATGTGCCTTATTCTTCAGTGTTCAGTCTGGAGACAAAACATACTATAAAACTGGTCTTGTCCCTTTTTGATTATTAAAAATTTGGTATTTGAAATATCAGAAGTTCAGAAGACAGAAATATCAGGATATATACCTAAAAATACAAAATGTATATATACCATATTAGTCAAAAGTTTGGGCACACGTTCTCATTTAATGTTTTTCATTTATGTCTTTATTCGATTGATTTTTTACATTGTAGATTAACATTAAAGATATCAAAACAATTGAATTGAATTGAAGTGTTTGTCCTTTACAATCCCTTGATCCAAACCCAACTGAGATGGGTGGTTTGGGATGAGTTGGAGCTTCACAGCTTGAAGGAAAAGCAGCATATAATATTCAGCACCTCCAGAAACTCTGTCAAGTTGCAGAGAAAACTATTCCAGGTGACTCTACCTGAGATTAAAATACCAAGAGTGTGCAAATCTGCTATCAAAGCTAAATGTGGCTACAAAACATTTTCTGATGTGTTTAACACCTTTTGTTTACTAAATAATTCCACATGTGTTCCTGTATTACATTTACAGTGTACAAAATCCTAATACGAAAGAAAACACATTGAATAAGACGAGGTGTATCCAAACTTTTGATTGGTACTATACAAATATATAAGAAAATAGAAAAGAAAAATAGAAAAGCACATGTCCTAAAGGAAACACAGGATGGTTGCACAGCTATTTTTTCCCACTGTTTGCTAATGTTTTCCAAGTGGTTGCTAAAGTGTTGCTAAGTGGTTGCTAAGTATTGCAAGGTCTGGTATACCAGGTGGTTTCTGTTGTTGTTGTCTACAGGATCTAGACAAAATGTTGATGTCCAAAAACATTTGGCTATATGGTTGTTTGCAAATGTGTTTTGCTAATTAAACTGTGTCCACAAACTTTTGGTTACATATAAGGTTCCAAACTGGATGCATTAAAGCTGCTTTATCCAGCAGCTCCTCCATACACATACAGTTTTTGAGAGCAATGGAGAGAAAGGGTGCTGTGTGCGTTTCCTTCTGGTGTGTGAGATGAAAGTAGAAGTTTAAAAACTATTTTTTTTTTTTTCCAAAACGATTTTTCATTTAAATGTTCCGATATTGATTTATATGAACCTGCAATCAATCTTTAAAATTAGGCTATTTTCTCTCTGTGGGCACATACAATTCTTTTCTTTTTTTTTATTAACTAGGTGTGTCATGATTCTCTAAGTCCTCGATTAGATTTTATTTTAGGGTCACGATTCGATTCGATTCTTGATCACTAAGGGGGCGGGGCCATGGCTGTCTAACACCTTCTCAGCACTCTAGTTAAATATTATGTAATAATTAACTTGCACCTATTGTCACACTTTCTCTAAAGGGTTAGAAGGTCCTCACTGCACAACACTGGTACATAGTGATATTAAACGGATTGTGCAGTGTAACAGTAATCAGTAAACAGTTGTTTTGCACATAGTAAACAATATACAGTAGTAATGCATATGTGTGAACAGTTATAAAGGTGTGGCACATAAGTAAACAGTAAATAGTAACATTGTATGAGTGTATTATTTGTAATATCTTTGTCATTTTTATTACTTATGCCTTTTATGTTAAAAGAAAATAGTTTAAATATATATATATATATATATATATATATATATATATATATATATATATATAGCTATGTATATTAATTCCTGTCAGCAGTGTGTGTTTAAATGTGCGTTAATAAAAAAAAAAAAACATCAGTTATGTTCAGGTTTTGATTGAGTTAACGATACAAAAAAAGGTCTTAAAAAGGGTCATCAGTGGTGACCTGATTCATGTGAGTTACATAAATATGCTTGATTTCAGTAGCCTGCACTGTTATTCCGGTACAGTGATATATAGGATGCTGTGTTTATGTATTTGACATTGCTATACTATGAATCTTCTGCATCTCAGCTTGACCTGGCTTGTGTTGAATCTCCTATAACCAGTAGGGGGCAGAATGCTCTCTCTTTGGGCTGTTTGCCCATATTTAATCAGTCAGTGCCTGTCTGGCTTCAGTGAAAGTGTGGATATGATGGGGTAGGGAAAGATTACAGTGACACTCATGTGATGTGAGTGATTTTGGATATAGACTTACATTAATGAGACAGTTAACAGTTATCACTGACTGGATCTGAAATCTGACTCAGTAAGCTTCAAACACTCGTATTCTGACAGGAAAGAAAAGTTTGGAATGTATTTACTTCTGTACGTTCACTGGAACTTAGTGAAAGTGATGTAAAACTGCTACAGTATATCTGTATCATGAAAATTCAATATCACACTATTTAGATTGTATACAATACAATATTTGTAAATTTAAATAAATCACTGTTTTCTTTATGCTAAATCCTGTTTTCACTGTATATTTTGTTCAGGTTTCCTCTCTTTTAGATAATACCAAAATAATCTGCTATAAATGTACTCCAGATAAATATTTCCAAATTACATAAACTATAATTAATTACCTATATGTTTTTATTTATCATATTTATCAATTTATGAAGCTAAAAATCCTTATTGTTTCATGACACCAATACAGATTCTGTAACTTGTTTGCACAAGTGTAGTTATGTAGCCTTGGATAATGAGTTTATTTCAGGATGTGAGGGGTTTAGTTTAGGTTGAGTGAACAAAGCTGAGACTAATACACTAGTCTGTCTGACCCCACATGACACACAAGTACTCAACAGGTACTTTTGTGGTGTTCTGCTATATATATATATATATATATATATATATATATATATATATATATATATATATATATATATATATATATATATATATATATATTGTTTTTGTTTTCTTTACAGTCAGGGAACACTTTCTGTGTGGCAAAAAAAAAACACAGATAACACAGATCCCATTGATTATTTTATCATTGTAGCTGAATGATGCTATCACTTTTTTGGTTGTGTAAAAGGAAATTTTTAGATATTTTTATCACTTTATCCCTCTGCTTGTCCTATTGAACTTTTCAATGGATGTTTCTTAAAAAAACTTAATTTATTATATTTGTTTATTGTTAAAAGGTTTTGGCATTATTCCAAAGAACATTTTTATCATCTTTATTTTTTATTTTTAAATGGCAATATCTATTTTTTTGTTATTTATATGTCTCATAGCTTTTTGAGATTTTTTTTTTTTATCCAAAACTATTTTAGAAATAGTTTTGATTAATTTATTCTTCAATGTGGGATGGATATTGTATGTTAAACCAACATAAAGTTATTCAAAAACAAACCAATGTAAATGCACACTACTAGGTTTCTATCCATAGTATAATTGTACATTATGATATGCTAGACAGAACATTTTTATAAACCATAATCAGGCCTGGATAATGCTTGAATTCTAACAACATTTGGTTTACAATAAATAACTCTCTGAATAAATAAGTTTGCTTAAAGAAAGAAATGCTTTAATTTATTCTCCTTCTGCTATTACTAAACACAATTCTGTTTGTGTTTACATAAATATAATACCATCTGTTGCAGTGTGACAAAAAGCTAATCAATAATTTTGAGTATATGTATGTATAAATGCTCTCAATTCACCCCCGAATTTGACATACTACAGTAACTGCTCAATCAAGTGAATAGGATAAACATGCAGTGAAGAACATTGGTATTTAAATAGTTTGAAACTGACACAAATAAATCCATATTTCCTGCTCTTTACTTACTTAAAAGTATTTTTTCTCAGTAGCATAGTCACTGTGACGTGTGGAGAAAAGTTTTGTGATATATTGATTATCGCTGAATCACAGGTTTGAGATATCACTATTATCATTAATTTACCACAGCTGAAATGTGCTGAAAAAACTTGAAAATGGGCCTTTAATTTAACCCTGTTAAAGGGGTATTTACATTTCCTGTATTTCTCTTATAGAAAACTACCTTGACTGTGTTTCTCTTAGAGAGAGAGAGAGAGAGAGAGAATAACAGCCAAAGAAAGGACCTAATGAGATTATGGGCTTCCAACAGAAAAGTGTCTAATCTCCCAGGTTAGTTACTGATGGTGAAGATCAGATTAAGAAATGAGGGAATAAAAGAGTGCTAAAGAGCTCACTCAGACACTGCAATGTGGTTGAAGGCCACTAGTGTGATGAGGAGTAGAAGAAGGCGTAGTCTCAGGGTGCGATCCCTACTGAAGAGAGCACGGTGCTGCAGATGGAGATGGTGAGTGGGTCTGCAGCAGGAGGACAGGGGCTACTGTCCTAGTTAACTGTGTGTGATGTATATGACCATATACCTTGTAGACCTAAAAACTTTTCTGTACCTCTGTCAATGTATGGAATCTATGTTAGTCTGTCATATAGATTATGTTTAGTCTGCAGGCAAATTTAATTTGTTTCTTAAATCAGATCTGTTAGTATGACTGTCCACACTGTTATTTGAAGGGATATATAGCAAAAATGTATCTGACTTTCTTCACTCTGGATTAAATGACAGCATTATTTGACTTGTTGTGAGTGATACAAATACAAGCGCATCTCAAGAAATTTGAATATCATTGAAAAGTTATTTTATTTTAGTAATTCAGTTCAAATGTGAAACTCATATATTATATAGATTTTTTTTTTATACACAGCGTGATCTATTTTATGTGATTACCGGTATTTCTTTTTTGTTGATGATTATGGCTTACAGCCAATGAAAACCCAAAAATCAGTGTCTCAGAAAATTAGAACATTGTAATATAAGACCAATTGGTACTTTTGGCAGGGTGGGCAGTGTGCCAAGTCCTGCTGGAAAATGAAATCCGCAATCAGCAGAAGAAAGCATAAAGTGCTGTAAGATGTCATCTGCTGGTGTTGGTCCACTGTGTTATATCAAGTTTAAAGTCAGTGTAGGAAAATCCTACAGCACTTCATGCTTGACTCTGCTGAAAACTTTTATGGAGATGCGCATTTCATTTTCCAGCAGAACTTGGCACACTGCCCACACTGCCAAAAGTACCAATATAATATATACAAAAAGTCTTATATAATATTCAAATGTTCTGAGAATATTGATTTTAGGGTTTTCATTGGCTGTTTTTTTTAATGCATCTGTATCTGTATCTCAAACATAACTGCTTACCATGTTTTGCAGCAATTATGATTCATAATTTTGTTTTTTTGTTAATGAGTGTAGAGTACAACCTGAATTTGCTAATTAAAGAATGTATATTATTTTGTCTATATTATTTTATCTTTTACATCAGGGGTCACCAACCTTTTTGAACCTGAGAGCTACTTCTTGGGTACCAATTAATGCGAAGGGCTACCAGTTTGATACACACTCGTGAAATTACAAATTTTCTCAATTTACCTTTAATTATATGTTATTATTAATAATTAATGACATTCATCTATGTGAAGACACAGATATCAATAGGCAACACTATTATTATAAATCTCTGCAAGTGTTTACATTTTATATTATATTTTAATATAATATTACATATTATATTAAATTATATTGTATAATAATATATAAACTATAGGCTATCTCTAAGCTAATATTAATGTAATATAATCTAAAATTACATCAATGCAACTGTGATTTAAAAAAAAAAAGAATAGCAACAAAAATGCTATTTTTAGACCAGGCCTGCGGGCTACTCATAAGGTCCTTGCGGGCTACCTGGTGCCCGCGGGCACCATGTTGGTGACCCCTGTTTTACATCAACCTTACTAACTTGCAAAACTGCTAATTAAAAACCTAAAGGAACTAAATTCAGATGCAAATATCTGCTAGATTTAGCAAAATAGTAGATAATGTAATGAATGTAAAATGATTTCTATGTATTATTTACTATTTTTCAGCATAGTATTGGACATTAGCCTCTCTCTCTCTCTGCTGTCTCTCTCTCTCTCTCTCTCCATCCCTCCCTCCTCTCTCTCTCACTCCTCTCACCACAGTCTAACACGTTGCTCAGGGCCTGAGGGCTCGATGCTGTGTGTGAATGGAGCAGCTGGTCCCTTGCTAACCTCTTGCTCCATAGGTCATAACATACAATGCAGGGGCAAAGTACTATCAAGTGCCGCTGCTACCTGCTATAATAGACTACAATCCCCAGAAGGCAAATCCACTCTCAGCTCTAATACTCAATTTATTGTAGGAAATCTGTGTATGATTGCCTGGAATTCTCTTCCAATTGAACCCATATTATTATTGTTGTTTTTACAGGCATGAACGGATCAATACAAGGAAAACACTACTCATTGAGAGCTGCCCTGATGATGACCTGGTGAACCTGGAGGTTTTGGATGAGGTTAGATTATTTTATAGTAAATATGCTGAATCATTATCTGTTTAGTTCACTTAAAAGTACACTCTGTTTATGATGCCATTATTCCTCTTGCATAGTTAATAGCATTCAAATCCAATGATTACTAAAAACATACTGCACTTCTATTTTTAATGCTTTTTACTTTCTTGACATTGGGTCCAAAAATGTGATGAATAGAGCAAATGCTCCAAAATTATTTCTGCTTACATTGACTGCCATTGAAAGTGTTTTTTTCTTTCTTCTGTAAACTTGCCATTTTAGAGACACAAGATTTTTTGAGTGACAGGGATTTATGTACATACAGTTCTGTATTTTTCGCACTATAAGGCACACTTAAAGTTCTTTAATTTTCCCAAAAATCTACAGTACACCTTATAATCCGGTGCGCCTTATGTATGTATTTAACCAGTCAGGTATTAAGGAGCAGTGAAGCCACTCTGCTGAAGAGAAGTGTTACACAGGAGTTTCAGTTTTGTTCTCCAGCAGTATTAGCATTAGCTGCCAACCGTGCTAAGCAAAGTGCTCTTTGGCCATACAGAGGTGAGGTATTATCGGCCTGTAGCGTGCTGCTGACTCCAGCTAGCACTGCTGAAGCAGCATTAGCATTAGCTGCTAACAACAGTGCCAGCTCTAGCTGTTCAGAGGTGAGTATATTGGACTTTAGCCTGCATGTTTACGGTGTTAAAACAAGCTACGTGGGACAAATCACTAGCTAATCTAGTGGTTAGCCGCTAGTGCTAATGCTCCAGCTTTAGAGGTAATCTGTAAATCTAAGTTTACTGTATACGGAAGCACTTTACTCACCCAAATAAGCGTTTTCAGGAGAGAAATCTGTGTAGATTAACATCCAGCCTTCGTTTGACTTGTCTGACTTATCTGAAATGTTTTTGTTAAGAATTACAGTTTCGTTTTCTTAGCTTAGCTTTATAGGTCTCACTACCTAGTGGCCAGACCTGCAGAATTTAGAAGTAAAACATGATGATGCCCCTGTTCCTAGTTACTAGTTACTAGTTAGGTAACAGCTTCAAAATGACCACAACTCTACACCTGTAGTTTTAAGGTGTTATTTTGTGATTAAAGCTGAAATAATGAATTTAACCTGGCAGTTAATAATAATAATAATAATAATAATAATAATAATAATAATAATAATAATAATAATAATAATAAAAATAATAAACTTTATTTATATAGCACCTTTCATACATAAAAATGCAGCCCAAAGTGCTTCACAATAAAATTAAATAAAACAGCAAACTGTAAAAGTAATATAAAACAAATAAAACAATTAAAAAGTAACAATTTATTAAAATAGTAGGAAATAACACATTTATATCAAAATAAAATATAGAATAAAATAAATGTAAACAAAAATTTAAGAATAAAAAGCACATCAATCAAATAAAAAAAAGTATAAGCAGAACAGAACTAGTTGAAAACTAAGCTAAACTGGAAGGTTTTTGGCTGCCTTTTAAAGCTATAACACTTGATGCCTGATGTATGAAGGTGCTAACCCATTAAGAGATTTATAAACAGTAAAATTGAAGAATGTTGAGAGTTAACATTTTTCAAACCACAGTGCCATGTCTGTACTACACAGTAAAATCTATAGTGTTAAAATCACAGTGTAAACATTTTTGACTCTCTGGGTGTTATCCTAACAACTCTTAGTGCTACAATTTACATAAAGTTGGAATTATTTGCCAGAGTTAACAAATTTCAACTCCTCCCAGTGTATTCTGTCTCCCAAGCTCCGCCTCCAAATTTTGCTACACTCAAAGTTCGTCAGCTGCCATTTTCTTTGTGATTCAGCGATAGCAGCAGGTGTGTCTTTTTCCCTCAAACTCTCCAATTTGATAAATAGGGATATTAAATATATTTTTTATTGTTTTACCGTGTATTAAATGTGTTTTTAATTCGAAATATTGTTTAAATGCATTTTCATTAATTCTGCACAATCCTTTTTGGGCTCCTTTAGTTAGTTAGTTAGCTAGCTAGCTAACCTAACTAACACTAGCTGAGGTGAAACTGAAAATTTCTCACATTAAACTGGCTGACTAAGCTAGCTGAGGAGAAGAATTAACATATGTTCTCTTAAACCACTAAACTTGCTCAGCTAGCTGATGTGAAATAGGGACTTACAAGAAACAGCTAACCTAGCGTTAGCAAGCTGACGTGAGGCGGAAGACTTCTCACAAGTTAAACAAAAAGCATAGAATTAGCTAGCTTTAACTTGGGTTAAATGGAGAACCACTTGCCAGAAAAGGCTAGGTTAGCTAACCTAGCTAGCTAGCTAGCCTTAGCTTACGTGAAATGGGAAACTTATCGCAAGAAACAACCTAAAGTTAACTAGCTAGCTAGCTAGCTGAGGTGAAATTGATAGTTCTTTCAGGAAAGCAACACTTGCTATCTAGCTAAATGACACGGTCGTTAAATTCTGCCGTTTGAAGTCCTATCATGTAGGTGAGCTAGACAACTTCTGTAGCTACCATTTAAGGTGGATTTTTTTTTCTGGTCCACCTTAAACTACTTATTTTTTATCTATGAATGTGTTTAAATATGCCTTTAAAATAAAAATACCAAGAACCTGAACAATTAAAAAGGATATGTTTTCGTCTTTATTTCATTTTCACTATTCAATGACATAAATACTAAGTTTAACACTTTAATAATTTAATTAATAATTTGCTATATCACTAATGAACAACACTAGCATACACTGCACAGTGTCATATTAACACTGAACATTTAACACTGCTATCAGTGTAAATTTTACTCTCTGTAGAGTGGGACCATATATGCTCTGAAGGAGTGTTAAAGTTAACTCTTTAGGTGTTGATCCAGCACTGCTAACTTTACTGTGTAGGAATATGTCAAAGAAGACATTACTACCCACAGTGCACGGTGTAGTAGGTGGTAATGATCATGACCAGCGGATTCTGGTTAGAAATGTCCATGCGAAATCACATACATACACATTCAATGCAGGAGAGCAGGTCAGGGCAGTGCAGCGTTCCTTCCCACAGCTTTCATGAGACATGGAAAGAATCAGTAGTCACAATGTTACTTTCTGATCAATGAAATGTTGCATGTAAATCTGTATATGATCTGATATTTAATATGTTTCTTGTTTATGTTTTACACAGGAAACTATAATCTTACATCTACAGAAGCGCTATGGAGATCTACAGATATACACCTATGTTGGAGACATCCTCATTGCTCTGAACCCGTTTCAGAACCTGAGCATTTACTCTCCGCAGGTCAGTGCAGTCAGACACAGCATGATTAACACACAGATTAGCCACAAACTCATCTACAATGATAGATCATTTACAGTTAAAACTGGCACAACTCCAACCTGGATTTTTTATTATTAGGGCTAAGTATTGAAATTCGATACCAAAACGGCACTGACCGAAATGTTTTGGTACTACCAAGTCTTTCTTTCTCTCTATATATTTCTTAAAAAGAAAAAAATATGGAGCCTCTCATGGTGCCAGTAAGAGAAAGAGATTACTCATGTTGGCTGTTAAATAAATACATTGTGTCAGAATAACTGTTGCTTTTTGTATTTTTTGGTTGCAATTTAGAAAAAAGTATAGAAAAAAGTATTGTTTGGGTATCGGTTTCGAATTCAAGGTGCCATATCGGTATCGCAAATTTTAAAACGATACCCAACCCTTATAATTATATTGTTCATGTGTACATTACAACGTATCAAATCAACTCTCCTATGTTTAGTTTTAAAGTGGTAAAGTTTTTTTGTGGTAACGTTTTGTACTCTCTGCAGTTCTCTAGGCTGTATCATGGGGCGAAGCGTTTGGATAATCCACCTCACATCTTTGCCACGGCGGATGCAGCCTACCAGGGCATGGTGACCTTCTGCAAGGACCAGGTATCTACCAGAAGTACTTTAGTCACATATGTATACAAGATCTACTGTATAGGTCATCTCTTTATATTTACATTGATTTAAATATTGCAAGGAGTATGTACTAACATATTTTATTAAGGACAATTAAATGTTTAAGACTGATATTGAGTCTGTTAATTTTGTCTGCTTTTTGTCTGTGGTTTCAGTGTATAATCATCAGTGGGGAGAGTGGTGCTGGTAAAACGGAGAGTGCCCATCTCATCGTCCAGCATCTCACATTTCTTGGAAAGGTATGACAGCTCATGACAGCTCATTATACCTATCATTATACCTATTATTATTCCCTTGCTCAGGATCAGTAACTTTAAAAAGCACTTACCAAAAAAAAAACTTAGATTTTTTACATTTCTACATGCTGTAATTTCGAAGATTTAATTATCCCATAGATCTATGGTGGGAAACTGTACTGAATTCCCCCAGTATCAGATTTAAACCTGCTTTAACTGGCCTAAACCAGTTCTTCACTTTCACTGTGCTAGCGTTCAGCCTCCCTTTCTCTCTTTCCCGCTCAGTAGAACTGTATATTACTCAACTGTTGTCTGTCTGTCACTTAGGAACACTTAGAAACTGCTGACAATATCTTTGCAACCACATGCGATACCATAGCAACTGCTTAGCGGTACCAGTCTAATAAATGTTTTTATCCAGCCCAGAAAGTGAATTTAAAGCCCATGTTCGCAACGACAAATATGTAATTAAGTTCCTTTTCTTTGATTGTAATACCATGATAATAACCCAATTGTAGTAATAGTGCAGTATAACTTATATTCTTAATTATAATAATTTGGTCATAACCATATCTGTAATCATTTACATATCTGCCTGAGACATAACTGCACACAGTTTTCCAGCAGTTGGATGCATTATATTGTTTGTCAATGAGTGTAGAAACTTGCCTGAACATATTAATTTGGTGAATAAATGGTGCATAATTATTAAATATTGAATAATTTTCCAAATTCAGTGAAGTTGATTGACCCCTTTCACACTTTCTCATGAATAAGTACTAGAATACACTTCTAGAACCGGTTTTAAAGTGTTTGCATCACATCTGTGCCCTGTACCTACATCTATATTAATAGTCACATGATTAGCCCTAAAATATGTCACACGATCAGCCCTAAAATAAAGTGTTTTAGGGTCTAGATATGTTAAACTAGTATTTTTTTCTGGAGCTCAGTTCTGAATGTATTTGCAGGCCAATAACCGAACACTGCGAGAGAAGATCCTGCAGGTGAACCCGCTGGTGGAAGCGTTTGGTAACGCATGCACGGCTATCAATGATAACTCCAGTCGCTTCGGGAAGTACCTTGAGATGAAGTTCACCCCCACGGGTGCTGTCATGGGTGCCAAGATCTCTGAGTACCTCCTGGAGAAATCAAGAGTCATCAAACAAGCCATGTGAGAATATTCAATTAGTGTTCCATCATCTCTTGCGCACTCAGCACTAGAAAGCCACTTTCTAATGATTTTCTTCATTTTTTTGGCAGAGGGGAGAAAAACTTCCACATATTTTATTACATATATGCTGGACTTTATCACCAAGAAAGCCTGAAGAAGTACAGACTGCCAGAGAAAACTGCTCCCAGGTTTGAAACTCTGGACATTGATGGGTTTTATTACAGCCCCAGTGCTTTTAAGTTTATAACACACCTCGTTTTTCAGGAATTGATTGTGTGTGTTTTATTTTCTTTTTTCTTTAAGGTACATAGACAGTGCAAATGGCAAAGTAATGCAGGACATTGTGTCCAGCAAGTTGTACAAAGAACAATTTGATGCCATTCAGGACTGCTTCCGCATTATAGGATTTTCAGAAGAGGTAACGTTTCTATAGATATTTTTAAATGATCATTTAAATCAGCTAGACTTTTTTTGTAATCCAATTTTTTTTATAGGAGGTGAACTCTGTCTACAGGATATTGGCGGCTATTTTAAATACAGGCAATATTGAGTTTACATCCATCACCTCTCAGCACCAAACTGATAAGAGTGAAGTGCCTAACTCAGAGGCCTTAGAGAACGGTAAGCATTCAGTAGTATCAGTGTAAATAGTACAGTACATATTGTACACACTGACATACTTGTTTTTACATATAGCATATTATATTATTTTAATATACCGCTCTGGAAAAAATTAGAGACTACCTAAAAATGATGAGTTTCTTTAATTTTACCAAATTAAAAACCTCTGGAATATAATCAAGAGTAAGATGGATGATCACAAGCCATCAAACCAAGCTGAACTGCTTGAAGTTATCCAAAGGCAGTGTGAAAGACTGGGGGAGGAGAACATGCCACAATGCATGAAAACTGTGATTAAAAAACAGGGTTATTCCACCATTATTTAAGGTCTGAAGGCTCTGCATATTTTTTGTTATTTTAGCCATTTCTCATTTTCTGCAAATAAACGCCCTAAATGACTATTTTTATTTGTAATTTTGTGAGAAAACTTGTCTGTAGTTTATAGAATAAAACAACAATGTTTATTTTACTCAAACATATACCTATAAATAGCAAAATCAGAGAAACTGATTCAGGAACTGAAGTGGTCTCCTAACCTTTTCCAGAGCTGTATATTAACATGCTTTCTAACTCTGGCTCCGTATAGCTGCTGCTCTGCTGTGCATTGGACCAGAGGAGCTGCAGGAGGCGCTGACCTCTCACTGTGTGGTGACACGTGGCGAGACCATCATCCGCACCAACACAGTGGACAAGGCTACTGACGTAAGAGACGCCATGTCTAAAGCTCTATATGGACGTCTCTTTAGCTGGATAGTGAACCGAATCAATGCCCTTCTGCAGCCTGACACCAACATGTGGTAAGTGCATCTAATAAAGCAATAATAAAACAATTCAAAACTAATATACAACTACATGAGTACAGAACTTTAACTTTTGACTTTGACTCTACATCAATTACCATGAGCATGTCATCTTATTGTAACTTTAAACATCAGAATTTCGATCTAAAGCTTTCACTATTTTTCCAACTGAAGCTTTTCTATCAGCAGAGCAGATAACAGGTCAGTTCTCTAAATAACTGGGATATTTTGATCCAAAGTAAATACTTAAAACACGTACAGAGATGCTTAGAGATGACTGCCCACACTCTTATACATGAGTATACAACTGTGACTGCAGACGCAATATTCCTTCACCATATAAACGATTCACAGACAGATCCTGCCTGTTTTTATTGAGCTACATTTGCACTAGACTGCTCCGCTACTAACTGAATCACAGCTTTTTCTGTACCATGCAGCTAATTGCAGTGATGACTTGTGATCAACAACAGATGTTATATATTTGTCACACCTTATTTGTCTCTTTTTTTATTACTTGCTTTGTATTTCCTCTTCCTGTCCTGCTTTCCAGCCTGTTGCTGTTATTTCCCCAGCCTTGTTTGTTTTCTTCCCCCATGTGCTTTTTAAGCTCTTTAAAGACATGGCCCTGTTTTGTTGTTGTATTGTCTCCAGCCTAGCCCCGCCCTCCCATCAGTGTTCGCGCTTGTGGATGTTTGTTACTCCGCCCCCTTGTTCTCTTCCCCATGTGTTCCTGGTCTCAGAGTGTGTATATATAGCGCCTTTGTTTCAGTGTTCCTTTGTCTGGTTTGTATTTGTATACACACACACAGATATATATATATATATATATATATATATATATATATACATATATATATGTATATATATATATATATATATTTATATATATATATATATATATATATATATATATATATATATAGATATATATATTAATGCTTGCTCATAGTTTGTTCTCTGTCTTAGTTTATTTCTTGTTGTCAGTTTATTTTTTAGTTTATTGTCTTTTAATTAGTTTCTTGTCAGTTAATTGTAGTCCAGTCAGTTTGTTTCTCTTGTTTTGTGTTTATTTTGAGTTGAGAGAACTGATAGTGCAGATAGTGCAGCATCTATCTCTCTGTCTGTCTGTCTGTCTATCTATCTGTTTTCTAAAATATTTTCTAAAATATTCCACCAAATATTGGCGACTTATACTTTGTTCTTAATATTTGAACAGTATCATATGTAACATAACTTAGCTTGAAATAATTGGCATATTTAGTTTTTTTTGCAATAAAATACAATAACAGGCAGAATCATAAGGTACACTGTCAAAAAAACAGTACAAACCAACACAGAGCTTAAAAACCCTCGTCACTGGAAAGGTACTTGCAGACAGACGCAAACGTAAATTCGAACTGAATCTATTGATTTAATACAGTGTTTTGATACACTGCTTTAAAGTCTGTTTCATAAAAAGTCATGTGACTGTCCCAAAATCTGTCCCATCATGTCACACAGTTTCAAATATTTTTGTGCATTTTGGTACTCGCCTAAATGCAAGCCGCTGACCTGAGATCAGAATGTTTTGGCCCCCAATGTTTCTAAGTGAGATTTGAAAAATCTTGTCTCTGATCTCACATGAAAACTTTTCCACACTTTAAAAGAAAGTGCAAAGCATTTGTTTTTTTTTGTTTTTTTTTTGTGGAAAAAAATTACACACATGTTGCTTTATTATATATTGCTCATAATTTGTCAAGTTGTCATTAGCATTTGTGAAATGGAAGGATCTCAAAAAAGACCTTGCTGTTGAGCCAAACCAGTAAAAGGCCTAATTACTCACCAGATATCACTATGGTGGGTGATGACTGAAACATCTTACAATATCAAATCTTTTTCAGAATCAAATGGTTCATTTGACTCAATCTCACAAAGAAAGAAAACAGAGAAAAGGTAAATAAACAAAATAAACTGGATGCAAAACAAAAACTGATCACAAATCAAGACTAGAAAAGAAAGGAACGGACAAGCAAACCGAGCTTACAATCACTATGAACTGACGACTAACACACAAGATCAGACATAGAACACCTGAAGAAGATAACAAGAAGGTTGAGTAACAAGTGAGACGCAGGAGGAAACACTAAAGATGAGGCAGGGCTAGAGCAGTGGATACAAGGGAGGAGACAAGAGAGAAACAAACAGAGCCATGTTCTTAAACAGGAAAAAAGTGTCACACTTAAGGACTATGTTATACCTTTATACAGTTTGTACATTAAGGCACCTTAAAGACCATAAGGAAATATTGTGCATTTAATTTCCTCATTCTTTTTGTACAATAACTATTTTTACAGATTTTAAATGATTCTTTTTTTTTACTTTAAAATGCATCTACACAAAATGAGATGCATGTATGCATGCACTGTGTTACGCAACCACAGAATGCCATTTTGGTCCAAGCAAGCTTTTACAAACCAGAAATTTTATTCTGTGTCAATCATATGTAAAGTTCTAAATACATATAATTAGGCAGAAACTGACATCGACTTGATATTCAGAAATGTGCAGCGTAGTTGAATGACAGATATTTATGTGTTTGCCTAATGTTGTTTTCTGGCTCTTCAGATCTTCCCAGTGTTGAGTTTGTATGCACAGTCGCTCCATTTTAAAGGTGACCTCCAAATCGGCCAGCACAGGCCGCAGAATATTAATTGCCAGAGCAAGACAAGAAAAGTGCAGTGGAAAAAGAGGTTTCTATAAATTTTTGATATGGAGTTGCATTGAGAAAATAATATTCAGATGATTAAAAAGACTTCAGAGAAAGAGTAAAAGGCAGTTCATTGATCCAAGAGAATCCCTTCAGATATCCACATTTGGACCTGTCAGACACTCTGATGCCTTTCCATTCCACTGCACCCCATCCAAATACAGCCGTTTCCACTCCAATCAGCCGTGTTTCAACATTATTGCCACTAATAACCTGTTAACCCTGGTAGAAGGTGACCTTTTAAAATTGTCTGAATCACTCTGAGGTAGGTGTCTGTGTGTTCAGTTCAGTCAGAGTACAGACAGTTTCTATTCAGGTCATATTACGTTCATATAAATCCACTGTGTTTATCATATAAATGTACATGTTTTTGGATATAGAGTGTACAGTAATAATAATAGAGTGAGTGTATTACTGAGAAGTATACAGGGTGTATATAGGATGTATTGCTGGAAAGTAATGCCTGTTTCCTCTCTCTCTTTTTTTAAAGTGCATCAGAGAGTGGAATGAATGTGGGCATTCTGGACATTTTCGGCTTCGAGAACTTCAAGAAGAACTCATTTGAGCAGCTGTGCATAAATATTGCCAACGAACAGATCCAGTTCTATTTTAATCAACACATCTTCGCTCTCGAACAGGTGAGACATGAACTGCAGGAAATAATTTTAAATATCATCATACATACATTACAATCAGTCTAGCAGGCTGGTAATAGGGGTTAGAGATATGGCGCAAAAAAATATTGTGATATTTCAGGGTATTTTTACGGCAATAATATTCTCAACACTGAAGTTATTTTAAGAAAACACTACTGCAACAAAATTAATATATATAAAAAAAATTACATTTTATTTGACATAACTCACCCATAACTAAGATATTCCAACATGATACTAATAATGCCCTCCATATATGTAGGGTTGAAGTGAAATAAATGATAGTGGTACGTTTAATGGTAACTGAAACCAGTGTGATTTTTCAGCAAAATAAGTTGTACCCTGATGGCCCTAAAATAATATCATATATTATTATCATCAATGTAATCAATATAAATATTACATCATCAATATAATGTTTCAGGGTATTTTTCCAATAACAGTATTCATTTGTCAATATTATTGTGTACAATACAATATAGCTATATAGTACTGTATTTTTCACACTATAAGGCGCACCAGATTATAAGGGTAGCAATCAATAAACATCTATTTTCTGGTTTGTTTGCATACATAAGGCACACTGGATTATAAGGTGCTTTATATGACACTAGTAAGGAACAGGGGTGTCGCCATGTTTTCCTTCTAAATCACCCAGCGGCAAGATCTGTAAAGCTAAGCTAAGTTAAGTAAACAAAACTGGAAAAAAAAAATTTCTTTAAAAGTCAAGTGAGAGAAGATTTCTCTCCTGAAAACTGTTTATTTGGCTGAGTAAAGTGCTTTCATTTATTTACAGTAAGCTTAGATTTCGAGATTCCCACTAAGGCTGGAGCATTAGCATTAGTAGCTAACCTCAAGCGCAAGCCATGGTTAGCGGCTAACCGCCACCCAACAGAGCTACACTGAGGAACCCTGAGTGTTCCCTTAGCCCAGGGCGATATTAGCTAGCGATTCGTCCCACATAGCTTATTTTAATACTAATACTGCTCCAGTTTTTAGTCTCGGTGCTGGAGAACTAAACTGAATCTCCTGTATAACCCTGTGCTTTACCAGAGTGGCTTTACTGCTCCTTACAACCTGATTGGTAAAATTTATACATACGTTTACTAGGGTTGTAGCGGTAACCGGTTTCACGGTATACCATGGTATTAAAATGCACGGTTATCATACCGTGTGTGTTTGCTTATTACCGGTAAAACGCAAGCCAGCGGACAAAATTAACCCGCGCATGCGCAACTCTGCTCCGCTTCAGCTACTCAGCACACAGCGGTGAGAACAGCAGAAAGTGCATCAGACTAAGCAAATCTCCGTCCGCCTAAAAAAAAGGCTAAACTAAAATCAGCAGTGTGGGACTATTTCAGAGACCCGCCGAACGCACCCGAGGATGGTTATCCGATTTGTAATCAATGTGGCCATAAAGTCACAGCTAAAGGGGGACATACGTCAAACCTGTTCTCCCGTCTCCGAGAACACCACCCCGCCGTGCAGCGCAAAGTATGTGTTGAGTTTATAATTTTAATCTGAACCTAAATAAAACCTCTTTGTAGTCGTGCACAACTCCTGCGGTAAGCGCCCGCAAAAGCGCTGAGTTATCCGAAATGTGGGCACTCAGGTGCTGGCGTGAAGTGCGTGCTGCGATGGATTCACGTGTCCGTGTAAAGGTCCTGGCCGGACTGGATGTGAAAGACGCCATTCATTTACATGCGTTCATTTTCTGAAATTCTGTTTTTCATATGTTAAAACCAGACTCGGTGTGAACGCCTTAAAATAGAAATCTCTATTGTGAGGATCATGTCAGAAATAAATCCCCTCTTTCTGCAGTATCTGGTTATATACCAACTTGGCAGTAAAACGGACGTTTACAACAGTCGTTGATCAGACACTGACCCAGGCTCAGTTTATCAGATATTAAATAATTTAAACCTAAATAATTGTACTGAATATTTTAAATACAGAATCTTTACTTCTTAGAGGACATGTAATGTGTGTAACGTGTGTGTATGTGTGTATATATATATATATATATATATATATATATATATATATATATATACACACTCCTAATGCCCTTAAGAGTAGTGGAAAAACCTGGTTTCCTTCACCTGATGGTGTACAGCTTTTTTTTTTAAGGAGACATTAAATTTATAATTGTTCCAGGTTTCTACAATAAATCGTTAATTGAACAATAAACCTTTGTTGTAATTTCTTTAAGGGTCAGTTTAATATTATATGTAACAAACTGTGATATCGTGATAGCCGTGATACCACGGTATTTTCTGAGACGGTTATCATACCGTGAAAATCTCATACCGTTGCAACCCTAACGTTTACACAGTTGCAAATGTAAAATAAATCAGTTTATTGTGCCAAATGTACAAACAGTGCAACAACCAAACAAGAACATTTTACATAGCTCCATGTGACAAATACAAGAAGCTTCATTATGACTCCTCCAGACATACCCCTGATCCACAGGCATGAAAAAAAGGTCCAGGTTTGCTTCATCACTGAACAAACAGGATCTTTTACCTGCTTGTGCAGAAGCGTCCCCTAGTGTTCTGACTATAAAAAGTAGAATAAAAATGAGCATAAACTTGGATCTTCTTAAAAGGGGTTAAAACAAAGCTGGAACTTATTAGGTATATGTGGATCAGCTCTATGCCTGGAGGCAGAAGAATAAAGCATACAGCTAAAAGAACACCCAGTCCACAGTAAAGCGCAGTGTTCTGGAGCTGATTTGCGTCCTCTGGCACTAGAAACCTGCAGGGTGGTGTTCAATCACATCCTTGGTGAAAATTCTTCATTATTAGACTTTCCATAGGCTTGGTTTCAGAAGAAGTCCTGGAAGATTCTTAGAAAACAATTAATAGGATTTGAAGAGAGCAGTTATTTTATGGGACGCAAAATATTTTGCCGGGTCTATTCAGTAGTAATAAAGTGCTGCAGGGGAGTAATTTATAAAATTAAAAAAACACTGCATTTGGAAGCCAAAATAGTCCAGTAATTCAGTTAGTGGTTGCTAATGCCATATTTACTGAGGGATTCATTTGTTTTAGCTTATCATCTTGTCCGTTAGGGAAGTGTGTGTGTGTGTTTGTGTCTGTAGGTCTGCGTGTGTGTGTGCATGCAGGCGGGTGGGTTTGTGAAAGCATTTGGCCTGGCAGGCCGGCTGCATAATTTCCCTCATTACTAACAGCAGCATTAGTGAGCTTCATTATAGAGCTGAATGGGAATGAGATTTAACACACACTGCTCCTCCTTAATGATAAACACAGCACCGCTATTCCACCGCGCTGATTAAAACATGAGGGTGGGTTAAAGCCGCCAGTCACGATTCGGCTCCAGAAGATTATGTTGAAAGAAATGTATTTGTTTGCATAATCTTCTTGCGCTGGTTTGACATTAGTCCCTCTGTGAGCCGACCCCTCTGTTTAGTGAATCTGATTTTTGTTTGGGTTCAAATAAGTTGTATTTCCTACTCTTCTGCTCTGTGTACGAGAGTGTACTCTAGTGATGTGTACAGGTGTGTTTTGATTATTGGGTAAATCTATACCCTATTAGGAATTTCATTTAAATGAAAATGTCAGGATCTTATAATAAGAAATCGACTGAATGAATGAAAAATGAGAGCTGAATTCTGTTCAGTCAAGCCAGCCAAACACAGCACCAGTATGAAGATGCTCATGTCTGACAGCTAACATTGTGTGTGTCTGTGTGTGTTTTTTCTCAGATGGAATATCAGAGTGAAGGTGTAGATGCCAGTCTGGTGGAGTATGAAGATAACAGGCCCATCCTAGACATGTTCCTGCAGAAGCCCATGGGGCTGCTCTCCTTGCTGGACGAGGAGAGCCGCTTCCCTCAGGCTACTGATCAGACGCTCGTTGGTAAAAGAGCCTTTTTCTACTTGTTGCATTCGTTGTTGTAGATGTACGTGTGTGTGTGTACTAAAGGTAACTAAAGGTCAGAATACTACACTGAGTCATATGAAATAAATCATCCATGCTTTTTGTTTGTTATTCTGTTTCTCAAGACAAATTTGAAGACAATCTGCGCTACAAGTACTTCTGGAGACCAAAGCGTGTGGAGTTATCCTTTGGAATACAGCATTATGCTGGAAAGGTAATCATTTAAAAATGATAAGTGTCTTTGATTTTACCAAATTGAAAACCTCTGGAATATAATCAAGAGGAAGATGGATGATCACAAGCCATTTAAACCAAGATGAACTGCTTAATTTTTTGCAGCAGGAGTGGCATAAAGTTATTCAAAAGCAGTGTGTAAGACTGGTGGAGGAGAACATGCCAAGATGCATGAAAACTGTGATTAAAAACCAGGGTTATTCCACCAAATATTTATTTCTGAACTCTTAAAACTTTATAAATATGAACTTTGCATTATTTGAGGTCTGAAAGCTCTTTTTTATTATTTCAGTCATTTCTCATTTTCTGCAAATAAATGCTCTAAATAACAATATTTTTATTTGGAATTTTGGAGAAATGTTGTCTGTAGTTTATAGAATAAAACAACAATGTTCATTTTACTCAAACATATACCTATAAACAGCAAAATCAGAGAAACTGATTCAGAACCTGAAGTGGTCTCCTAATTTTGTTACAGAGCTGTATTCATATTAATTTTTTATTTAGTCTTGACCTTTTAAGGTCTAAACCAAAATAGCAGGTGTGAAGCAGGTGCATTGGATCATAGCCTTGATCAAAGAACCAAAATTTGACCCAAGCAAAATTCAGTTCAATTTAACCATGGTCTGGTTTATCTGCACTGTAGAAACAATTTTAATTGATTCAGGCATTCAGACTAATTACAGAAGCTGACGCAAGCTGTATTCATCCATTAAACAATAGAAGAAGAAAAACAGCTAGCTAATGATGATTTGATCAACACTGACGTTCTGTGTCAGATGTTTCTCTACACCAGACCACTAACTTTAGTGTAGGTCACTATTTGCAAAAATAGAAGGAATTGTAATTTGAAGTACACAAAGTATAAATAAAAAAACGCTATATAATGTTATAATAATCTGTCTATCTCTATGTATCTGTAGGTGTTATATGATGTAAATGGTTTCCTTGAGAAGAACAGAGACACACTCCCAGCAGACATTGTGGTGGTTTTGAGAACATCAGAAAACAAACTCTTGCAGCAGCTCTTCTCCAGTCCGCTCACTAAAACAGGTAAGGCCTAGAGTTACAGCCCACTGATATATTAGCATAAACTGTAAAAGTGTTTGGAGTTATTCACACTTATCTCATCTCATCTGAAGTAATTTCATTATTAAAAGTATTTCCAAAAAGTTAAAATCTTCTATGTTTGAGTCCTGCGTGTTCTGGTGGTTTTCAGCTCAAACAGCAGGAGAACCATAGAAAACAGTGCACTGAGGAAATCACTCCCACAGTTTAAAGGTGTCAGGATGTAGCATTGTATATGGGCACAGTTGTTGTCCTTGAGTTTATCTCTTTTGTAATGAATTGTTTTGATGTAACACCGTTTATTCATGTGCAATCATTTCACACCTCCTAATCCTGAAAGCACAGTCAGAGCACTATTCTCTTTGGCAGCATTTTTCTCTGTATGTTAACATAATCACCACAGTCACTGATTCTTACACCTCTCTCACACCTCTCATTGGGTCAACAATGCTACTCACTGATCATTTGTGAGTCAGCAGGGTTCCGGATGGAACACACTCTTAATAGGATTGTAAACTTTAGCTTAGAATAGCTTTTTGGTCATGTGGATGACTTCAGGTGATATTAAAAGGATCAGGATGGATATATCATTGGAACATGCCTTTTGTAGGGATTGCTGTTTTAATTGGCAACCAAAATTGTAGAGAATGATTGACAGAGTATGCATGGAGTGCTGACAAATGCTGTGTTCAAATTTTACTTTCTACTCATCAATATCAATTAATTAAAAAAAAGTATTCAGGTTGTAGCAGTTTACTAATCTTTTATCAAACGGATGTTTCTTGCTAAAAATACATGCATAATAACTGTAGCTGAGCTAATTTCTCCTTGGCACTTGTTGTTTAGCAAAAGCTAGCTGAATTTTTTGACTTGAGCAGCAGCACTGAGGTAATTTATGACTGGAATAGCACTGCTAAACTGAGGTGATAATTAGTGTTAAATGTATTTTGATTTGTTGATATGTCTAAAGAGGTGTAAAGGGGAAGAATTGCTTGACAAATATTTCAAAAGTGTGTTTTTGTAGGGGTGTGCTGAGATCTTGTGCCACAAGATTAAAACTGCACAATATTTCTTGTCAGGTGTTAAACGTTTTTTAAGCACAGGTAACCAAAACAAATGTTTGACCACGTTCTGAAGAGACTCATGTGAAAGAAGTGGGACTGACATCCATTACAAGATGATTGCTTACAAAATAGAAAAAAAAAATGTGCAGCTTCAGTTTCAGTCAAAAACATTATTTTCAATCATATATTTCAACTTTGATATATATATATTTCTTTTTATTTATCTATTTATTTTTTGTTAAAATCTCTGCTCATTTCTTCTCGTAAGATCCCACACCCCTATAGTTTTGTAGTTGCTCTTTAAAAAAAAAAAGCAAGAAAATTAAAGTTATTAATTTTGTTTATGAAAACCTTCCTTATCTCTTTAATTGTTTTCATGTTACACTGTTTATTCATGTGGAATCGTTTGATACCTCCTAATTCTGTTCTTTTGAATCCAGTTTAGTGTCTAATTTTGTCTTGTCTCGTGAGATGAGTGTCTTGCCGCACAACTATATTTTTGTAATTGCTTTTAATTTTAAAAGGGGGACAATTGAAATTATTAATGGAATTTATATTCCAGTTCTGGCCACAGAAAAACAAATTTCTGTGAATCTATAATAATTTTGCGCACTTTCTAGTGAATTTCTGTCACTTAATGATAAAATGGCGAAATGGTGAATGTTTGGTATGGACTGTAAAGTGTGTATATCACCTGGTCTGTCTGTTTAAGCCTCTCTCTCCTTCACTCTCTCTCCCTCTCTCTCGTGCTCACTGTGTGTCTTTCTTTTTCCATTGTATTTCATTACAAATCTCTCTCCTCCTTTATCTCTTGTGTGGCTGATCTCTGGGTGGAGGAATGGAAGGATGGTAGAGAATATAAGGCTGGAAGAAAAGGAGGATCTGTTTTTATTTTCGCTAAGCTGTCCCTCTCGCTTTCCCGCTGTTTTGCCGCTATCTCGCGCGATTGGGAAGCGGCGTTTGGGATATTCCTGCGATAAGGTTCTCAAATACCCAGCGGATGAGACGGCGCTATTTAGAGCTCTTCTAAAGCGCACGCAACTCCTCTACCCTCCTCATTGTGCTGCTAGCGAGGCGCTTAAGAAAGCCTGGGACTAGGTAGGCAGGCAGGCATCGGCCAGTAGACTTAGTGAAGGAAACGGGGGCAAAGTGGTTAATTATGAGAGGTTATTTCACATGCCTCCTTAGATAAGCCATTGTTTGGTTCCTTTCTCCTTTCAGTTACCCGTAAGTGTGTTTTCACTGAGCAGAACTGAAAGCGTTAAGAAGGAAGACGAAGGGTGTTTTAAAAAGACTGACCGACGTTGGCCTCTATTAGCAAGGCACGTGTTTTCCTCCTCTTAATGGGTTGGAGAAAAAAATGTGTCTGTGTTGACTTTTAGTAACTGTGGATGTGTGCAGGTGTGAGTGTGAGCATGATTATGCATATGTGTTCAGCAGGAAGTAACACACTGATGTTTAGCTACTATTTTAGACACTTCTTTATAGATAAGCAGAAAAAAATTATTGATATGTCAACAAAACAAACACTAAGCATCATATGCTTAGGAGTTAAGAAAATCCAGTAACGAAAGTCATAAAAGTAAAAAAAAAAAAGAGTTAAAATAAGTTAAAGTGAGTAAACAGTCTAATAATACTGAGATACATTACATTTTTTACATTAAATTAAATTTGCCAGACACCTTTGTCCAAAGCAACGTATAATTATGTACATAAAGTTCAATGTAAAAAAAAAACAAAAGAACATTTTAGATAGGGTCTAAAGGAGGTCAAAGAGGAATAGTGAGATAGAGGAGGAAAGGAGGGAAAAAAGGAAATGAGGTTAGAAGTAGTCAGTTAGTTTGTGTGTTAGAGGTGTTAGGAGAATCAGTGCTCTTTGAAGAGCTCTGTCTTCAGGAGTTTCTTAAATCATCATATTATATATTATATAGATGTATTAAACACAGAGTGAACAATTTTTTTTAATTACAGCCAATGAAAACCTAAAAAAATCAGTGTTTTAGACAATTAGAATATTATATAAGACCAATTGATACTTTTGGCAGTGTGCCAACTCCTGCTGGAAAATGAAATCTGCATCTCCATAAAAACTATCAGCAGAGGGAAGCATGAGGTGCTGTAAGATCTTCTGTAAAAACACGACATTTAGTGGACCAACACCAGCAGTTGACATGTCTCTCCAAACCATCACTGATTGTGGATATTACAGCAATTTTCCCTCTTACATGTTTCCCTCTCCTGACATCTTTTATGGGGATGCGGATTTCATTTTTAAGCAGAAGCTGGCACACTGCCAAAATATGATATTCCACAGACACTGATTTTTGGGTTTTTATTGGCTTTAAGCCATAATCATCAACAATAAGAGAAATAAACACCTAAAATAGATCACTTTGTGTGTAATACATCTGTATAATGTGTAAGTTTTACATTTTAAGCTTAATTACTGAAATAAAGTAACTTTTTTAAATTATATTCAATTTTTTTTAGATGCACTAGTGCCGTAGTTTTCTGTCGAGACATGGACTCCACAAGACCTAGCCAGCATTATCTTCTTCAGCAATTTGAGCAGTACATTAGTTAATGGTAGAACCTATTCAGTGGTTCTAATGTTATGGCTGATTGGTGTATGCAGGTTTTAAACAGTTATGATCTAATTAGTTTCTTTGGAATGCAACATTTCGCACCAAACCAAACTGATTCACTTTACTCCCATCTTAATAATGAATTATCCAGAAAAATAATAAAACCTTTTTTTTTATATATATATATTTCTGACATTGTTCTGATTTGTGTGTGATTTATTAAATTAATTGAGTATTAAATTGTTGGCACAGTGCTGTGAGAGTCGGCTCTGTAGCTGCAGTCTCTTCACTCTTCGCTTTGCTTTAATGTGTGTGTGGTTGGGCTGTGTTTTTAATGCTGTCCACTCTTCTGCTCATTTCTGCTCATCACAGCTGTCTGACGTTTCATCCTAAGATAAACCAGCGGAAGCAGCTACTTCCTTTCAAGTTCTAAATACTAGCATGATGGAAATTTTGATCTTCAGGCTGAAATATGAGGAAGATTTAATTTGCATATGTTTTTAACTCCATTTTGTAGATTTCCCTGTTATCTGTGAAATTGCAGCTATCTGCAGCATCTGATAAAAATCTATTTGTCCCTGGCTGTGTTTTGATGTGCAGTGCTCACAGGCACCTGGGGGAGGGGCGTTACACCACTAGGGGGCAGCCTTGATGACTGTGGTGCAGCAACAGGGGCTGTTCACAGTGTATCAGGACTGATTCTGTGTGATATTTTGATTAGAATGGTAGTTTCTGTCATACAGGTATATGGATATAAGAGATATTGTTATGTTAATGTTATACTGTACATACTGTATGTCAGTGAAATTAAGTATTTTATTAAAAATACAGTTAGGCCACACAATTAGTATGATTCATTTTTCGTTCTAAACACATTTATTAATAGAATTTTCAACATAAGGGGGATTTTTATTGGTGAACTACGTTTAAGTACCAGTTGAATTTCAAAAAAGTCAGTTAAATCCTAATTTCTGTATTTTAGAATGCTGGGGTAAATGGGGGTGGGCTATTTGACAAAAGTTCATACCCATTATCTTGTTTCACTACAACCCAAGTCCATTTAACACCCGATTTCTCTTTTCTATATATAAATGTATTAATAACATGTTACAGGTCACAGGAATCTTTATTAATGTAAAAAAAATCTTCAAACACAAACATGTATTTTGCAATCATGGATCTTTTTGGAGCCAAAAGTGCTTCTTCTGTAGCCTCATGTAAATTATCATTAAAAGCACTTTGATTTTTAGGAATAGAATTTTTATTTCTTCCATTTATAACTTTTATGTGCTTTTTTGTACCAGTTGAATTTAGACATATCACTCATTTTATCATTCAGCGGCCATCTTTGGGTTTAGAGGTCTGCAGGCTGGCCATGTGGCACAGCTTTGTCAGAGGAAATGGGTTATATTTGCATGGACAAATTCCCCTAAAAAGTACATCCGTGGATCAGGCGGATCAGTGTGTTTGGGTTGGCTCTGATCTAAAAGGCTCTGTGGGGCCTGCTCTCCAGGCCTGCAGTTGTGCTGAATGTATATGTTTCTTAGAAACACTTTCTGTGTGGCTTAGCATTAAATAAGTACTGCAGTATATGTGTGTTAGAACGTTTCGTTTGTTTAGAAGGATATTGTGATTTGTGGATATCTATAGGCAATGAGCAGTGTTGTGTAAAGTTCAATAGAGTTATAAAGATGTCTTATAACACCTTTTGTACAGTTGTTATAGTTTTGATTTGAATTATTTGATAATTTTAACACAACATATTGCCATAGTTAATAGAAAACCTTGGCTCTCTGATTGTTTTTTTTATTTTGTCATTTTAATATTTTTATACAATGGTCGGAATATATATATAATATCTTTTGACATGGACTTCCATAAAAAGAACCTTCTTGTATAAATTTGCCATTTTGGATATAAAAACTATTTTTTATTATTAACATAGTTGTGCATCTATGTTAGGGGGGCAATTTATTATTTTTAGATTTTTTTAAGTATGCTTAATTTATAAGACCTTTACAGTGTGCAAGGGTGGGAGGAACTTACATACCTTTAAAAACTACATAAATACATTAACTGCAACATTTGTTCAAGACCAATAAGTAACTTTAATAGTGCATGAGGAATAATAATCAGCTTTATATATTATTTTTTTCCTGAGAAAATAAAAATAAATGCAGTAATAAAACAAAGTTAGCTTACAAAACCAGATAAATCAGAAATCACTGTTTTTTCAAATGGACCTCTTTCACCTGTCAGGGTCATGGTGTGACAGGTAGTGTTGGAAAATAATTAAATATCAGTGTATATTGCAACGGAAAGTGTTTCATTAATGATGATATGATTTTAAACATTTCCGTTTAGAAATTAATTATTCACAGCACCAGTCACTCAATGACATTTATAGCAGAGAGTGCATCACATAAATGGCCAATTTTTTATTTATTTATTTATTTTTGGAGTTTTCTAGGTTCACGCATCTGTTTATTTTATTGTTCATATCGATATCGGATTTATATTGTATCGTCAGAAATGGAGAAATATATTGAGATATAAGTTCTGTCTTTATCATCATCCTATAAATATGTGTGACCTTGATGTGATTATTCATTTGGACATTTCTGATTATTTGATCCACTTTTTTGATTGATTTGTGTATTTTGTTGTTTCTATTTATACTGTAGTAGAATTTCATGATAAATGGATACAACTTTTTCCCTTCTTCTACAATTTGTTTATGTGGGGTGCATGATGCCCCCTATTTTTATATATGTGATTATCTAATGGGCCTTTCCCAGTAATTATGATAGTAACTTAACTTGCACTATATTAACATAACTAAAATATTTTTCTTGCTGACCTCATTTTTACCAATTATGTTTGTTTGCGTTTTTGTTATATGAGAATCATATTTGAGACAAATAAGAAAAAACAGCATTTATTAAAAGAATGCTGCAAACTTTTGACAGGCATTGGACAGAAAACATACCAAAAACATACCTTTTCCAGACTATTATTAAATAAACAGCCATTGCTTTTTAAGGGGCTTTAATTGCAGTATTATACTATCGTTATTATCAATATACCAGTGAAATAAAATAAAATAAAAGTCTTAATTTGACTGTAATGTTATTTATCACTGCTATATCTCAGACAATATGTTGTTCAAAAAAATAATTACTGTTTCAATTCTAGTATATAATAAATCAGGATGTTCTTAGAGTATGTGACACTTTGTGGCACTTTTGTATTTGTTGCTGGTTCTTCTGCCTGCAGTTTTGATCTAATGTTGGTCAGATCATTTTTAATACATCTTCTTTTAGCGGTGGCTTTATACTTTTTACTTCTGTGACACATATTCACAAACCTGACACAAGTCTGAATCTGAATCCTCTCACTTGGTGTCTTTTTTTTGTAGTGGGAAATCTCCAAAATCCAAGCCTAGGCCAGCAGTCCTACCTAGAGATAGAGATAGCTGCTGAATTATATATTTAGGCCCTAATGATTACAGATGTCCACCTGTGCTTAGACGGTCGAGATAAAACCGCAACCGTGTGACACTAAGTACACGTTTAGCCTCAATCTCGTGTTCCTACCAGGTCGGCAGAATCTTTTCGGCGCTTTTCTGCTGCGATGCGGAGAAGCAGTCACACTTTCGTCGGCTGCCAGAACATCTCCTGATAAAGCGAGGCTGTGTCAGGCACCCAAAGCCCATTACAGCGTGCGCTCCACTGATGGATCCTCCCTGACAGAAAAGCACCATGTTCAAACTGCCTCTGGACTAGTCTGAGCGCACTGGGGCACCGACGCTAGGCGACGGGGATGGGGGGAGAGAGGGAGGCGGTGGAACAATCTCATTTGCCTGGTTGCTGAGTTGAGTTTCAAGAATAGATCATATTTATTTAAAAACGAGGAGGGGGTGATTGGGGGGGGGGGTTGGAGACTGGGGCTCTGGAGTGATGGAGAGCATGAGTGAAAGTATGAGAGAAAGCATGCTGCAGTGAGAAGAGAGCGAGAGAGAGAGAGAAAAGAGTGATATCTAGCAGCTCTCCTCAGCAGAAGTCGGCTTGTAAAGGCTGCTGTCTGACAACTTTGATTGTCCCCCATGTCGACAGCTCGATCCTGGGCTTCTGAAGTACAAGGCTCGCACAGCCTCTGATGAAAGAGAGTGGAGAGGTGTCATATTGAAGCAGGGATTGCTTTTTAATCCAGGGCACATTGACTATTCTTGTCAATAGAAACCCAATACAAGTGCCAGCTTGAGCTTTTTTTTCCTATAGGATTCTTGCTGGGCTTAATTTTCAAAGTGAATGCACAGATGCCAGGGAAAGACTTTTTTCTTTCTCTGTTTCTCTCTTTCTCACTGTGTGTGTGTGTATGTGTTGGCAGCTTTTGCCAGAAGCAGCACACGTGAAGCAGAGATGATGGGTGTCATCTCTTTTCACAGGCCTGCGCCTTAAAAGACAGACTGACCCAATGGGGGAAAGCGCACATGCACATGTCTGTACTTCTTAGCCTAGTTCCAGAAATCTGCTGACCACAACACTGTCTTTCACATCTGTTTCTGAAGGAAATAGCTTGCAGATTATACATTAACATGGGTCACAATACTAGATCTTGTCCCATGACTTTTTTCTGCATTATTTCTCAGTTTCTCTGATTTTGCTATTTATAGGTATGTGTTTGAGTAAAAT
Source organism: Astyanax mexicanus (assembly GCF_023375975.1). Lineage (NCBI taxonomy): Eukaryota > Metazoa > Chordata > Actinopteri > Characiformes > Acestrorhamphidae > Astyanax > Astyanax mexicanus. Next base: position 30,634,122 of record NC_064418.1, read on the forward strand.
TAACATTGTTGTTTTATTCTATAAACTATATCTTTCAGATAAAAATATTGTAATTTAGAGCAATAATTTGCAGAAAATGAGAAATGAAAAAAAGCAGAGCTTTCAGTCTTCAAATAATGCAAAGAAAACAAGTTCATATTCATACAATTTACGAGTTTTAAGATTAGGAAATCAATATTTGGTGGAATAACCCTGGTTTTTAAATACAGTTTTCTCCACCAGTCTTACACACTGCTTTTGGATAACTGTATGCCACTCCTGGTGCAAAATTTCAAGCAGTTCAGTTTGGTTTGATGGCTTGTGATCATCCATCTTCCTCTTGATTATTTTCCAGAGGTTTTTCATTTGGTAAAATCAAAGAAACTCATCATTTTTAAGTGGTCTCTTATTTTTTTCCAAAGCTGTATATTCCCACATTTACACATACTGTAAATGCTCACACAACATTGTGAGTGGCAGATGGATACAGTTTCTCATCATGTCTCGCTCAAACCCAGACAGTTCACAATGCCTTGCCTTGAGCACTCACTCACAAGATAACACCGCATAACTTATACATCATATACAGGTGTGGGCTTATGAGCAGTGCTCAGGGTGGTATATAGAAACTGTTATAAAGAAAACACTAATGAAAACATGAGGAAAAGAACAGCTCAGACAGTGCTGTATAAACAGAGCCTTGGTCAGCATTAACACTACCTGAGACTCATTACTGTCTCCCTGGGGTGAGAATGAGAAGCACAAAGTGCTGACCTACATGTTCTCCTCCACCTGCCTCCTCACCAGCTAACGTTCCTCACTCACTGTTTTTCTAAGAAGAAGAGAAAGAGAGGAAGAGAAAGAGGGAGGGAAAATGTTACAGTGGCCTCGCCCACTATTCTCCCTGAATTTAAAGTCTGTGTAGAAAAGTGATGAATTACTCTGGGTTGGAGCTGTCATGATTCGTTGATTAGGATTTCCTTTTAGTAAAGTTATTGAGTTTATTAAATGTAATAAGGATGCACCGAAATAACCAAAATGTAACGCTGCAGACAAACAAGGCTTTATTACAGGGCACGTAAACAAAGAGCGTAGTCAAATCACAATCGTGAGTCAATGAGCCGAAACATCAGAGCAGAATCACAAACCAAAAACAAAACCATAACCCAAAAGCAGCGTTTAACCAACCAGAAAATCACAGATACAAACAGAGTAGAAAGGCTGGCAAACTCAAAAAATATAGACAGAAAGAAAATGCTCAGTATACCGCGAGAAAAAAGGGAAAATACATTTGCAAAATACATGACTAACAGATGGGTTTATATACATGAGAAAATTACAAACACCTTAACACAATTAGAATTCCGGATATGACAATCGTGAAAGTGACACAGGATTGGTTGACACTGGCACAGGCATGCTGGGGATTGTAGTTCCAGACCAGGGTTTGTCCATAGACGGGAACGAAAGAGTTAGTGTTTTGAACTACAGAGTCAGTAGTAGGCGTGACACAAAAAAAACAAAAAAAAAATCTGAAAACTTAACAGAATGAGCCATTTGGTCAGAAGTTGAGTAATATATTTTGTCACGTTTTTCATCATTGGATTAATAAGCAAAGCACAACATGACTTAAAAAATGAGCCTAAAAAAAAAAGTATCCATTCTCGTGCAAAGATATTTGCATTATAATAACATCATTATATAAACTGTCCCATTGTGGTATGAATTATTCTATCCTTTCACTTATTTAGCCAAACAGTACAGCTATGCAAAAGCATGAACATGTACTTATCACAATATAGGGGTTACAATACAATAAAGTACAATATATTATGATACCGTATGCAAGACAATATATTACAGTTGTTTAACAAAATCTAATTGTAGGAAAATCATACAATATCATAGTATTGAAAAAATATGTATAAAGAAAAATAGATTAAATGTAAAGTTTACTTTTTATACAACCAGAACAGTAGAATCTACAACACTGAGTAAGAACTGCTATTCAGTGGGTATAAACACAAAAAAAAATGAACCCCTGACTTTGTATAAGGGCTGGACGATATGACCAAAACTGATATCACAATATATTTCTTAATTTCAGTTAGCACGATTTGAATTCACTTATTGATATTTGAGATTAGTTTTAAAAAATACATTTTGAATAAATGTTTCATCCAATTATGCAGGAATTTTACACTCTCTGTAATGAAATGTCCAGTTGAATCATTTATGTGCTCATTCATGTATATTGTTGATACAATTAAAAAAAACGTATTATGATATGATAAAATATCATTATTTCCCCCAGCTCTACTGTACATGTAAACTAATCATTAAAATCTCTATTGTGGTTTTAAAAATCAATCCAGTGTTTATTTTTATTTTTTTACATTTTTAAATAAATACATTTGGTTGCCAAATACTTGATATGACCCTACAAATAATGTAGTCAGCAAAAATCATAAATTAAAGGTTATTTGAGATTTTCCAGAGTGTGTCACATGTTATGGTGGGTGTTACATCAGATTATGGGTCAGATAAGAGAGAGTGAGATTGGACACACATACCATTGGCTCTTGCCACTAAGCCTATTGGCCAGCAGTGCAGGATTCCTGAACTATAGTTAGATATGTTACCCATCAATTGATCCAGGACAAATTAGCCTCAATCACCTTCTCTGCTCCTCTGCAAATGCAATTATACATATGCTTTAGCCTGTTCTCTGATTGAGTATATAATTATTCCTCTGGCTTGCTCTGAGGATAATACTTTAACACCTGCATATTTCAGTATAACACATTTCTTTCAGTACTAACATGTCTTACATCCCAATGAAACAGCCCACACTGCATGTTTGAGGCCTACAAAAACAGATTTCATTCTGGAACATCATGAGAATAAATGAAGCTTTATCTTGCTGTTACACTGATGTCATGCATAATGTTTACTATGCAATGCATAACTAATACTGTATGTTAGAAGGGAGAAAACACTAAATGGTGCAGGGCTAGATAACCATCTTTATCACAAAGATAATATGACAAGAACTACAGTAGATTATCGTTCAAATAGTTTGTGTTGCTGGGTGCCACATTATTCTTTTCAGGCAAATGTAGAGCTTTTTTAATATTCCATGTAATATGTCTCACATTGTAAAAATGTACTTTACATTTTGGAGTACTCTCACTGCTGTATCCAGTACTCACTGTACTAAGCTGAGTACTCTGAAGAGGGTTAAATGGTTAGTTTTCTGGTTAGCTTTCTACCGGAGGCCTGTTCTTTTACACCTTCCATAAATATCTACAGTAAGACAAAGGATGATACAGTATGTATTTTTTCACTATTTTCTTTAGATAGAATTAGAGCTTAGATTCTCTGCCCAAACCCGACCCAACGCTTGACTCGAGGCTCGACTTGAACTCAGGCCGCCTTGAGCCAAGATTTCCCACCACTTTTCTCTGTCTGGGTTGAGGCGAGTTTAAGAAAATAGTCTGTGATGTAGGCATCTGTTTTTTCATGCTGTTTTTATTTTATATAAAGCCATGGTGTGATAATCAAAAGTAACAAATCAAACAGTTTTTTTGGTACCACTTTAAAATAAGACTACCTTTATAAAGGGTTTATAAATGGTTTACAATTAGTTTATTAATGGTTACTAATTAGGTTGTAAATGCCTTAAAAATCATTAATGATCACTATTTGCCAAATAGTGAACCCACAGCCATCTATATTGTTGCTCTTTCTACGTATGTGTTATAACTGATTATTACTGTTTTTAAGGCATTTACAACCTTATAAGTAACCATTAATAAACTAATTCTAAACCATTTATAAACCCTTTATAAAGGTAGTCTTATTTTAAAGTGGTACCGTTTTCTTTTAAAAACAAAAGTTGCACAAGTTAGAATGGTATAATCACGCAGCTCTGGGGCTCACGCACACGTGAGCTCCTCCACCTGTTAGCATTTGACTTGCAGCGCTGTGTGAAGCTGTTCTTAATAAACATTTTTCTTAAATAATAGGTCTACGCTTCTTTAGTATTGCAATGTTAATTAACATCATTCTGAACAGATTTCGCTCATTCAAAAAGCCCAAAAATATTTTTAAAAAGCTCAGTTTTAATGCTCTACTAACTAAAAAAATGTTGGGTTTAAATCAGGTTCGGGCTCATAATGACAGTTTATGGGGTGGGTCGGGTCGAGTCAGGCTCGGGCAGAACATGCACAATCTCGGCTCAGGCTGGGCCTAGATAGAATATAGCAAATACCTGTATACGTTTTATCAAGTACTGGAGTACCCATACACATCCCTTATGACCAAGGGTAAGCTATGAGATGCATACATTTCACGCCTTAACAAAATCCCTTTAAAAGTCTGTAGAGAACCTGTAGAAAAAGATCAATGGAACAGTAAGATCCCACTAGGAAGAAGCAGAGAGAGCTGAGTATTAAGAAAGACAGAGAAGCTTAACGTTCACCTGTGTTGATTAATCGGTTGTGGTCTTGTTTTCTGTGCTTCTAAATCTGTGACCTTTCATAAACCAACATCATCTAAAGCTGAACTAAAGGAAGCCCCGAAGTTTTGCTGCCCCAGATTCCTCCACACTGCACTCAGACACGCACACACACACAAACACACATGCACACACACATGCACACACTCACCACTGCTTGGGTTTAGTGCTGCTTTCCATTTCTGTGGTGGGTATTTTTCTAAAGGTGTGTGGCACATCTGTGCTGCCATTGTTTATTCATGCAGCGGAGCCTTTGAAATGTGTTAAAATGCTTCCCACTCATTATAAAACTCCTGCCACCCATGGATTAGCACTTTGATGTCACCAATCCTGCTTCAAAGGCTGCTTTCAGTGCCATTAATCAGAGTTTAGCCTCTGAAGACACAGCCAGAGAAAACATTTGGACATCTTGTGCTGAAACTTTTGAAACGCTCAGACTGCACTGCATATGCTACAGTGGGACTCCGTCTCCCGTAGAACAGTGCGCTGTACTGTGTGTGTGTGTGTGTGAGTGTGAGAGAGAGAGAGAGAGAGAGAGAGAGAGAGAGAGAGAGAAAGGAAAAGAAGATGCTTGGCTGTGTCTGCTCAGCCTTGCTTGTATTCCAGCAGGTCAAAAAGTCAACACGGCAGGCTTGTTTTTGTTTGTTCTGCTGTACAGCTTAAGGGATTCGTATCCATTCACATTAAGCATAGCATAGAATGTATTTATTCAGCATTTTAAGTTGTTTTTTATGTTTAAATAGATAGTAAGTGACTTTGATTGAGATGAAAAATGCTCAGATGCGGCTTTACAAGCCTATTTACAACACTGTCAGAGCCGTTTCACACAGCTGAGCCAGATGTTGCGGTCAAAAAAACGCATCTCAAGTTTTATAGACCAACACACGTATATATTAATGTTGTCTAATGTTATCTAGGTTTGACCAAGAGTGTCGTAGTTGGATCACTTTCACAAAGAACTGTGAACTATAGCTTTTCACACTAATGAGCACTTGAGTATGGAGGGTGGTGTAGAGGTTCCACTGCATTAAAAAAGGCATTTTTTTGTATTTTCACAAATAGTGTCTGGCGGTATGACCAAAAATGTATATCACAGTGTTTTGCAAGATTCTGACGGTTTTGCGGTATTTCACTGTACTTATTTATTTATTTATTTATTTATTTATTTATTTATTTCATGACTGGGCCTTAATATATGGTTGTCACTTACTGTATTGTTAGGAGTACTTATAATATCAAACATTAAGGCTTTAAATTAAGGCTTTGATTACTATTGGGTTTACTTTGTCCCATAAACACATTACACAATATAAACAATATAAAGAAATCTGACTTTATTAGCAGAAAAACAGCTAAAGAATAAAAAAATAGACTTTAAAAAGAGATATGCCAACAACTTTAACACGGCTTCCTTTAAAAACTAAAGGTTTTAAATAGTTCCACTAACACTATAAATGAACCTAAAATACTTGAATTGTAAATGTTTATTGCACAAGTTAACAAGTTTAATATCAGTGTACATTGTGTTATTATTGAAGCCATTAGAGACATTACAGTATTTAAGCAGCTGTTTATCAGTTTATCACAATTCCTCATGTTCTCTAGTTAACAAATACATCCAGTTCATCAGGCATTCATATTATCCTTCATGCCATGGAGAACAAAACTTTAATTCAGACAATTTTTTTTTTCCCCCAGCATTTAATTATGTACTCAGTAATGGGGAGTTGTCCAATGTAAAAATTACAATTACAGTAGTTTGAGTAAATGTAATTCATTACTTTCCACCTCTGATTTTTACAATATGTAAATCTATGGCTTGGGCCTTTAAGTTGTCATAAGGGCAGAAGCTAGGCCTATCACCATATTTACATTATTGACCTACTGATGTGCAAGAATGTAAACTCGATAAAATTAGGAAAATATATAGTTTTATAGTTTACTGAAATAGAAATAACTTTAGATTTAAATTAAAAACTGGTGTGTTTTACCAGGTAACTTGGCCACTTCCAGAGCCAGAGTCACGGCAGCTTCCCGATCTCTACCACCTCAACTCAGCGCCGGACGCAGTAAGGTAGGTGCTCAAATCCGTGCCAAATGACTTGCCTAAATTATATGATTGATCGTGTTTATATCAGGTGCATTCTTTAGCAGTGTTTCTCTAGTGAAAGTGATCCATAATCCTTAATTTTTTCTTGATGTTCTTATTCCTTTCCTTTTATCTCTTCTTATTTACATCAGCCATCTGTATTTTTTCCTCACTGGGTCACACTTTGTTTTAATGGTCCCATCTGCATAGCTTGTTTTTTTATTATTTATTTTTTTCTGCATTTGAGATTAATACTAAAGTCATCAAAAAAAACATTGAAGCATGGAATTATGTAGTGAACAAAAAAAGTGTTAAACACACCAGAATATGTTTTATTTTGATATGTTTTGTTGTATTTTTTTTTTTTTTTCAGTCAGCTTTTTGACCTGGAATGGCTTTCAGTTAACAGCTGTGCTAAACTTGTCAATATTTAATCAGTTGAATTTCTTGCCCTCTTATTGTGTTGGAGAGCATCAGTTGTGAAGTTGTTAAGAGGTAGAGTTGGTATACAGTGAATAGCCCTATTTGAGTAATATTCTAACCCATATTATGGCAAGAACTACTTACCGTTAACTAAGTAAAGAAAAAAAACTTCAGAAATGAGTCAGTCAATCCAAAAAAAAATCAAGAATTTTAAAAGTAAAGTGTAGTCGAAAGACCATCAAGAGGTTCCTCTGTTGCACAGGATCAGTTAATCAGTTACCAGCCTCAGAATAAGAAAAGAGTCTCTAAATATGAAAAGTTACTACTTTCCGTATTTGTTTCTTCATAGTATGGATGACTTTAGCATTAATTTACAATGCAGGAAAAAAATGAATAAATAAAAACATTAAGAAGGTGTGTCCAAATTTTGACTGGTACTGTACATATTTCAATTAATGAAACCATCAAAATGAGGTGTTACTCAGTACTTCTTACTGATTCTATATCTTCTAAGACTAAGTGATTTGTTTCTCAACTTATACTGTACCTTCCTGCCATGTTAAACCTCACCGTCTCAACCCCTTACTGACTGAATACTGTGATAAAGCTAACTCTTATCTGCTGACCTGTCTCTGTTATCTCTACCTCTGTGTTTCCTAATGAACCTCTCTGCTCTCAGTCTCCTAAATACCTACTAAAGGTAAGAATGTTGAACCAATCAGAGCTCTTGTTCTCTCTGATATCTATGTGCATTGTTTCACAAAAGATTTCAGCCATATTGTGTTAAACTAGCTGCTGTTGTTTGTAGAAGTTGTACAGTTAGAATAGGTGCATAATTTTCTGCTAATGTTGGGAAAAAATGTGTATTTCAATGTTTTTTTTTTTGTTTTCTTTAGTTGACTAGATACTTGATTTCATTCTTCAGTTGCTTCATAATACCTGAATTTCTTGATTACGATGTGTGCCAGTATGCTTGTTCATAGAGTGTAGATGGTTCTCAAATCATACAGTTGGTATTTTGATTTCTTCAAAATAGAAAAACGCATCAAACTTTTAATCTGTATGTGTATGCTCATATCTGCAGTATTGAAGTTCACTCTGGGGCTACATTAATGACAGAGAGGGATACATTTGCAGATCCACCATCATTTATGAGAACTTGTCCATTTTTACTTCAATAAATATTGTAGTAACAGCTCAGAGGAAGATGAAAACCTTTAGAAAAAGTTACAAGCCAGACCAGAAGTGGGACAGATGTAGACTGAGGTCTTGTTAAAACAGTCAAAAATGAATATGAATATTTCCCAGTTTCTCTGAGAAACACGTCGGACAGGGCCAGCTGTCAAAGCCTCCAATTACAGACTGTAAGGCCAGCGTAATAAGTTCTGGGAATACCTTTCTTCCCCTGCAGAAGAAATGAAGTATTAAGACATGCACTTTGCTGTATAGACCTCGCAATAAAATATTTATCACGTCGTTAAATTTGATGAGTCCAGGAACGGAGATGGCTGTTAAGGAGATCATATTGTGCCCTTGTTAAAACAGCACCGAGAAGAGCAGCAGTTCATTTGCAGTGACGAGGTTCATTACTGAAACGACCCAGAAGTATTAATGCAACACTAAAACACTCTCACAATCCTGCGTGATGTTGCTTTTAAGTGTTTATTTTCTTGCAAAAGCACAGACAATGAAATCATTCACTTCCATAATCCAGTTTTAATGGGACAATATCATTCTGCTATAGTGCGTTTACAATTCCAGAGGGGGCTGAGATTTAGCCATGTGTTAAACACACCCATATACAGTAGACATAATTGAACATCAATATTAGAGTTTTGTGGTTTGTGAATGCATGAATATAATATCATCTCTTTAGAAATGTTGCCATCTGTGTGATAGCTTTTCTGTTGTGTCCCTATTTACTATATAGTGCACAGAGACTTCTGCCATAGTACAGATTATTTTATAATTGGGCAGTGTTGGATAAATCCCAAATAAAAAAAAACATATATATATATATATATATATATATATATATATATATATATATATATATATATATATATATATTATTAGGTTTCTTTATACACACATTTCCGTTTTGCTCATATATAACCTTACCAGTATATAACCTTAAGTCCAGTCGTTAAAGAGATGGGTCACAAAAAATATATACTTTTCACCTCTCCCGTTTTTTTTTTATGTATTCAAAAGTCAAACATGCTTAGTTAACTGAATTTTACTTTTTTATTTTCAGACTGAATCTACAATAATGCTACTGATGCACAATAATATCAGAAGTATATCGCTTTTGGGCGATAATTGCTTTTTTAGAAACATTTTGCAACTGATACTTGCTGACATATTTATTATATGCTGTAACAAGACCAAACGATGCTGACCACGGTACTACAACCAGCTGACACTGATCAAAAAATGTGAAAACAAATTTCTCAGGAGAGACAACTTTCAATTTATTGTTTGTGTCAATATGTGACAAATGTCTTTTGTGGTATATGTATTATATTGGTCTGCAGCTCTAGTACAAACTAAACTAGCAAGCTATTGACTGATTAGTTATCAGTAATAAGTTATTAATGTTTTTAAGGTAAATTAAATTGAAAATTGAAGTTCGATTGAAAATTAAATTGAAACAAAAATAAATAAATAAAGTGTGTGATGTTTCAGGTGGACACTATGGAGATGATGAGACATCCAGAAGAGACCACCAATATGAGAAGACAAACTGTAGCATCCTACTTTCGTGTAAGTGTTTTCTAACACAGTTTGGTGCTTCACATTACTGAAACGTACTGTTACACTGGTGTTTCAATTTTAGCACTACTTTTTTGCGTGGGGTTGTAACTGTATTGTACTTTGTACTCTTTGTACAGTTTTGACATGCACACCATATTATTTTTAATTAAAAATAAGTAATTATTTTTTTTAATTACATGACCATATTATAAGGCGCACTGGATTGGACGCACTCTTAATGAACGTCTATTTTCTGGTCTATTTTCATACATAAGGCGCTATGGATTATAAGGTGCATTTTAAGGGACACTATAAGAAATTTCTAATTCAGCAGGTCTCACCGCTGTTTGATGGTGGGGGTAGCTAACTTAAAAGTTAAGTAAAGCTAAGCTAAGTAAACAAAACTGTAATAAAAAAGCGCTGGATGTGAAATGAGGCTACAGTAAGATATACTCCCCTCTGAACAACAAAAGGGCTAGCACGGATAGCTGCTAATGCTACTTTAGCTCCAGTGCTGGAGAAATAAATTAAAACACCTGCATAATTCTGTACTTTAGCAGAGTGAATTAAAAGGTGCACTGATGATTTATTTTGAAAATTAAATAATTTTATATGTGCCTTATATTATTATAGTGGATGGTGCTTTTACAAACACTCTTTTTATTGGACATTCTTTAAGAAAGCACAACTTGTTCTCTCATGGCACCATTCCCGATAAACTTATATAAATATTTAAGGGAGAAATACGGGACAATGTATAGAACTATCCAAAGAATCTTAAGAGTATTAAACCTAAGTGCTAAGTCTTCAGGTTAATGACTGAATAATAAACCTTACCTTCTCACGGTTAAATAGAGTGTCTGTATCTGTATAAAGTTCTGACTGAAGTCTGTGCTCTGTCTCTGTGTGTATATGCCAGTACTCTCTGATGGACCTGCTGTCTAAGATGGTGGTGGGCACTCCTCACTTCGTTCGCTGCATTAAACCCAACGATGACCGTCAGGCTCTGCTCTTCCACACGGAGCGCGTGCTGCAGCAGCTCCGCTACACCGGCATCCTGGAGACAGTCAACATCCGGCGGCAGGGCTTCTCCCACCGCATCACCTTCGGCGAGTTTGTTAACAGGTAGGAGAACAGCGCCCGACTGAGGAAACACTCACACAGCTACACTGCTGCTGTAGCTGTCACTCAGGAGCGCTTGTAGAACAAGCCACATCACACAAAACACGGCTTGTTAATTAGGGAGAATAAGTGGGACAGATTCACTAATGTGTAGTTATTAACAGGAAAGCACTACTCCCTGAGAGAAGGATGACACGATTCAGAGGAGCGTAGTTAGCGAATGAGGTCGGGGCGCAGAGGAAAGGATTCATGGCAGGATGTAAATAAGAACATGTAGTAATTTATTGGCCTTTTCCAGACTTTTGTGTCTGACAGCCGTGGGGGAACTAGACAAAAACAAATGCGCTTTTACCTTACTTTAATGCAGCTTCATTCACATTTGGTATTGTGTTAGTATTTAGTAATTACACATTAACAGTCATGCAATAATAAGAATGTAACTACATACTGATTCAGAGCTGCACAGCTTAGGTAAATTATCAACGTTAGCATATCTCAGTAGTTATACTGAATTCAATTGAGTACAGATGTTTATATAAGCAATAATAATCTCTTACATCAAATACATTACCTGTAGTTACACTGTTGTTGCATGCATTGTGTAACTATACAGTTATTACAGACAAAAAGTGGTACCTAAATTTGTTGGCTTAAAACTAGTGGTGTCAGTCACTAATTAATCACACTTGTTCTTTGTAAGACTGCATGGCCGGCCCTGCTGCTCAGCCAACCCTGGGGGGGATTTTTACTTTATGGACCAGAACTACCCACCTCTGTGTGTTTACATAGGTTTACATAGGATCTCCGGTGGATTTCATGTTTTACAAAGACTCTAAGGCGCGGTCAGTAGCTGAACTGCAACTAGCAGGGCATTACATGTGTTGTAAGGTAACATATGACATTGCAAAGACTGTTATTAGTGTAAAAAATCTCTTTATTTGAAAACGTTTCTAACTGTTTTCCGTCTCGCTGGTGTCGCAGTGCTGTTAACCAATCAGAGGCGACATGTTTGCATCTATGAATATTCATGCTTCATGACATTCAACCCCCACTCGTCAATCGGACTAAAGCAGCATTATACCAGATCATCGGAAGCATTTTTTGTCCCACAAAATCCAGCTCACATGGCATTCATACTAGACACATTTATTCATTCATTCACAACTAGACATTTTACAATGAATGAAAAAATTATGGAATGAGATCTTTGAAAGTAATGGTGCTCCACAGTCCAGTAGTTATATGTAGTTACTGTATCTGGCATAATTTTGCTCACTTTTGTTATTTATTGTTATCATAAGTTAACCAGCATGCTAATCACTAGCTTAGCTCCTCAACACTTAAGTAACTTATATCCCCCTGGTTTCTGCTAACCACAGCTGTTATACATAGTAGTTTTACACTATGCTTTTGAACTGCAATGAGTGTAATAGCATAGTATAACTAGATTCACAACTAGGAGTGTTTTTACTGAGACTGCGTTATCCAGCCTGCTACATGCTAAGTATCACCCAAGGCAAGTGCTGCTCCACACATAAATTCAACCACTTTTTTGTTGAAACTGGGAGTGCAGCACTGTCCTCTATCCAGCGTCACGTTATGGGGTATAAATAGTTACTTTGTGTTATTTATCTATTTATTTATTAATTTATTTATGTAGTTTGAAAGTTGGCAAACATTAGCATGCTGACGGCACCAGAATTAAAGACTTTTTAGTGACCGAGCTAAAAGTCCAGCCCCAGAAAACTTCAAAATGTGCAGTTTGACTGCAGCTTTATTCTGAAACGAGGTGACTTGTTACATTAATACAAACATGCACTGAGACTCAGACTCTGCCTAAGAACTCCACATTTGATCAATTATGCTGTGAAAATGACCCTATTTCTAGAAAGCTGTGAAACTGGTGTGGTGGAATATAAAGTGAGACATAATTAGCTGGAGCTTGTGACCACCACTGAGACCCTCAGCCCGTTAGCTCTGCTGCTCCTGAGAGACGCTTAAAAACTGTACAAATACGGTACCTCTTCTTATTTCCTGAAATATTGAGAGATTTTTTTTCACTCTTTTCAGTTTTGTCTTCTGTGAAGGCTGGTGCGAGAGAAAGAGGGGTTGTGCTGTAGGCTGATTTAATTGAGTTTTAGTAACGAAAGCGGATTATTTCATCGATAATTGAATGTTAACCTCCTGAGAATGGAAATATAGATTCTGTTCCTTTAATTAACAGAGCAGGGCTACTTTGATGGGGTGGACCAAATTTTTGGTGAAAGGGGGATTCATGGAAAATAAACGACTTTTTGGAGGCTTACTTAGATACATGCTTCATTTGAAAAAGCTCTCTCTCTTTCTCATTCTCTCCCTCCCCCTTTCTTTGTCTCTGAGCCCAAAGTAAGAAAAAATGACATGTAGGTCATCTCTTTTACATAAGCATCTCAGTCTCCTCCAAAAGGGACACAACAAACTCCAGGCACTCCTGCCACTTATTCTTGTCATCTTTTAGATCAGAGAACTGTCCTGATTATCTTTTTTTTTTTTTCCCGTTTTTCCCTGGACTGGCTCCGGCTGTCGTGGACCTCCGTGCTTTGTGACCGTTGAATCCATATTTAGTGAGTTTAGCAGTTGCTAGTGGCTGAAACAAGGCTGCGGATGAAGAGCTCTGAAATACTCCACCGCTATAAAATAGTTTACATTTGAATGACCTTATCAAAGCCATATCTCCTTGAAGCCGTGGAGGAGTCCTCTTTGTGTTCCTCATCAAAGAGATAACAGGTATCAACAAGAATTAATATGAAAGGCAGTGGGTAGTGGTGAATCAAAGAGACTTTTTCCTCCTGGAAACACAATAGTTGTTATCTTCCTCCGCAATGCGAGTGAACACCCAGGATCAACTGGGCCCTTCATGAGCCTTGATGTTTATGAACAAAGACCCTTAGGTCCTGCTGCTGCTGCTGCTGCTGCTGCTGCTGGTAGTAGTGCTTCCCAGAAAATGAGTGTGGGGCACCTTGTGCAACCGACAGAGGTCTGTCCAATGTCTTTTGACCAATGAAGTTTTAAAGCTTTGGTGAAGCCACCTTCTAAGATTAATTAACTCTGATCCAATCTTTAATCTACATTTGAAATGTCTCATTAAATGGATATGATGAACCAAGGATGTCAAACCTTTTATTATTATTTTTTTTGTTGTTGTTGTTTTGTTATGCGATTTTATTTTCTGTGGCCATACCCAAATATGTCAACTGTGACAGCAGTATGTACAGGGGTTGGACAGTGAAACTGAAACACCTGGATTTAGACCACAATAATTGATTGTTCTGATGAACAGTTCTGGTGGAAGCAGGAGAGTTGAGGTGCACATTGAATTCTGCCGTAATTTGGGCAGCCGTGGTTTTATTTGTTTTGGATACAATCCGGGTTAGCACCCGAACATCCCTTTCAGACAGCTTCCTCTTGCGTCCACAGTTAATCCTGTTGGATGTGGTTGGTCCTTCTTTGTGGTATGATGACATTACCCTGGATACTGTGGTTCATGATACATCACAAAGACTTGCTGTCTTGGTCACAGATGCGCCAGCAAGACGTGCACCAACAATTTGTCACCCATAATGTTGTGTGCATTGCAATATTTTGAGCAAAACTGTGCTCTTACCCTGCTAATTGAACCTTCACACTCTGCTCTTACTGGTGCAATAATGTGCAATTAATGAAGATTGACCACAGGCTGCTCTTAATTTAGCCATGAAACCTCCCACACTAAAATGACAGGTTTCAGTTTCATTGTCCAACCCCTGTAGATTAATCATGACGTTTGAGAATGCCTTGTATAAATTGTGAAGAGTTATCTTGTTATCTTATGCAGGCATTTAACATTCCTTGGTCCACAGTGTCATATGTACACCTGGGATACTTTAAAATATTCATAGCTAGTTTGTAGAGACTAGGATCAAGAGATACAAAGAGCATGATCATGTTTAGAATGTTCTAAATGTTTTGAATAGATGAGTCTTCAGTTGGCGTTTGATGATTGCGAGTGACTCCACTGTTCCACCACCTTGGTTCTAGCACAGAGAAGAGTCAGGTTGTTTGTTTTTAGATTGGTCTTGAAGGATGGTGGGTTGAACCAAGCTGTACTGAAAGCTCTAAAAGCTCTTGGTAAAGATCTGGCTTTTGACCTGGCTTTGTAGGCCAGGTTCAGGGAATCTGATGAATCTAATGCGAGCAACAACACAAGGCCAGTGACGGGAACGCAGCAAATGAGTTGGAAGATTGAAGATGAGTCGAGCTGCCATGCTGTTCAGGTGAAAGTGTTCCCAGGCCAGTGGCACAACTGTCTAAGCGCTGCCCAGCTGTGCATTGGAATCCATTTGTAGGCTTTTAACATTACTGGAGAATTAGTGTTCTCCTTCAAGTGTGTTCAGCTGTCCAGTGTTCAGCATTAGTAACAGTTGGTGGGCAGCTCGTAGCGATCATGTGCTAGGGACACTAGGGACAGTCCAAGCGAGGGTGGGATTTGGCAGTAATGAAATTGCGAAGAATCCACCCCAAAAATCAAACAAGTTTGCCACTCATTTTAGGTTTTAATTTAATAATGACCCTATTCAGTTCCTTGGAACATTGAATGATAGTGATACAACATTAACGTTAACATTGTCATCATTTATAAAGCCATTAAATCTCTTTTGTAAAGACTGCATGAAACTCAAATAAGTTATTCTACATTTTTAATAGATTTACACACAGTTTATGTTTTTGTTAGGTTAGGTTTGTGTCCCTTCTAAGACTAAGAATCAAACATTAAACAGAGTTACAGCAGCTTAAGATCTATGTCATCAATAATGTTGTCACTTTCTCTATGTTTTCAGAGTCTGCTGTGTTTTCTAAACCGATTCCTCCTCTGCTCAGGTACTATTACCTGGCTTTCCGTGCCCATCAGATGCCAGAGAGCAGTAAAGAAAACACAGTGGCTATCCTGAAAAGAGCCAAACTGGACAACTGGGTTCTGGGCAAGACCAAGGTACAGTCCGCTACACACCTTGTACACCTTGTACTACTTCAGACAGGCAGTAGAGTGATGAAATACCTGTTCCACACCCCGCTGGAGTGTTTTTTCCCACCCCATCCATTGCATACAAAACAAACCCCACTCTTTGATTCCCCCACTCAGTCATTCATTCTCACTGTCTTTCATTTTCTCTCACCCCCCTTGCTCTCTCTCTCTCTCTTTCTCTCTTTTCCTCTTTCTCTGAAGAGTAAAATCCCTAAGCAGAGAGAGGTTGTTATCTATGAGTCTAATTGACCAGATGGTTGGCATCTGCAGCTTTGAAAAAAAAAAAGAAATAAGAAGTTCAAAGAGTGCTATTCCCCTATAAACCCCTTGATTGCAATCATTGTGTGTTTCTGTGAGGTGAGTGAAGGTACCGTCTGTTTGCACACCCATGTGTGTTTTATGTGCATCCGTGGTGTGTGTGTGTGTGTGTGTGTTGTGTGTGCGAGACAGGTGTTTCTGAAGTACTACCACGTGGAGCAGCTGAATCTGTTGTTGAGAGAGGTAATGGCTCGAGTGGTGGTGTTGCAGGCCTACACTAAAGGCTGGCTGGGGGCGAGGAGATACCGCAGAGAGAAGGAGAAGCGCAATAATGGAGCGATTATCATCCAGTCAGGTACGACTTGTTTAGCTGTATGTTTGTTAGAAAAGTTTCATAAAAGTACCAAAAAAATTGAAAACGCCTCTAAACAAAATGTAACCCCTTAACCAGCAATGAACCTGTCAGGCCGAAAGTGTCATTTAATCTTGTGTTTACTCTGTGGGACTAAACACACACTTATATACACACACTAGGGACAGTGTGATCGCACTCAGAGCAGCAGGTAGCCATTACAGCACACAGGAAACAGTTGGGAATCAGGTGCCCTGCTCAGAAGCACCACAGCTACCCCAAATTTCTTCCAATACAGGGAAACAGGGCTATCAGCAATCTTTTATAACTTTCATGCCCTATGTAAGTTCAGTACATAGAAATGAAGTTCTGTTTACCTTAAACACTGTTGTTTCCTTTTTTCAAAAGAAAATCCAACAAAACCAGAAAAACAGAGCTGGAAAATAAGCCAGTTCCAAACCCCCAAAACTGTTACCTAACAGTCAGATTTAATTATATATGTGTATAAAATATGCATGTATCTACAAAGCATTCCAAGTAAAAAATTTTTTTTTATTCGAAGGCAAAAAGGACGAGTTCTTTTAAAATAGAGTTGTATACGGACATGCCGAAAGTCATGGGATAGCCGTATGTAAATTGATCATAAAATGTTGCCTCAGGGGGGCTTCCTGGGAATGAGTGGATAGGACATTTCATACGTCATAAAAAAGGCATTACTACCCACAGTGGACAGCAAAGTGGGTGGTAATGATCGTGATTGGCAGAATATGGCTAAAATTGTTGTTTGCTGTTTTTTAAAGGCAAAAATAACTCTTTAAAATTTAATAAGATGCTCAAAGTATAGTCCACGGTTCCTTTTTAAAAAATACTGTTTTTCAGTGTAAATGGGCCTGGTGAAGACATACATGAGCATGTTTTTACCCTAGCCAAAGTCACAGGCTCAGAAATTGTTCATAAATAACTTTTCTACTTGTCTGATTTTTTTTTTTTTATATTTTATTTTATATTATTTTATTCTATTTATACATAATAATTGCTCTTTTTTGGGGAAACTGCACCTTTAAAACACAATTTCTGTGAATCACCGTAAAGTCTCTTAGAATCCTTGAATTTGGAATACTGAATAAATGCATTCTTTGGAACTTTTAAGCTGTATCTTTCTTTACCAGCCACTTCATAATATTTATTAATATATTTTTTAAAGATGCTTTATTGGTATTATTGTCTCAGATATGACTAGTGTCAAGTACAGTTAAATACAAAACAACAGTAATAAAGCCAATAATAACATAAGTCCTATTAAATATTATCACAAAAAGATTCAAATTAGTACATTTTCTATCTTTTTTCTGTAGCCTGGAGGGGTTACACTGCCCGACAGAACCTGAAGCAGGTTAAACGGGAGCGGGACAAGGCAGCAGTGCGGATACAGTCAGGTACTGTCCTCCCCCTGAGTGTCCACTCCTCCAGCACAGAGCTCACAGCAGCAGCTCATTGGCTTTTTCCTAAAAGGACTGTGAATGGATGATCCAAGTTCCCCTCCGGATATTCCTCGAGATTCTTTCAGCAATGGTGTTTTTATTTTCCGACAAATAAGCCCATAAAACGGAGCTGATGAATTAATAATTCGCGGGGAGGGAAAAGTTTGAAAGTTTGGGCCGCAGCATTTGGTCCCCATGTTTCAGTAGAATAGTGCATATTGAGATCCTTTCTTTCCTTTCATCTCTTTCCCAGTGCAGGCAGTGGAAGAGAAGAGAGGAGAGGAGGAGGAGGATAGAAGGAGGAGGAGGAGGAGGAGGGGGTAGGGAGGGTTAGTGGTGGAGGAGGTGGGGGTTTATCCCCCTTCTGTTTCCTTGCCACTTCCTCTCTCAAATTCCCGGCCTATTACAGCCCTCTCACATACCAGAAACAAGATGCCTTTTTATACTGTCAACCTTTTCATCTGAAATGTAAATGAATTCTTACTCACTGTGGCCTGGCAGAGATCAAAGCAGGCATATTAACCTTCTCGGGGCGCCCCCTCCCTCTCTCCTCTCCTCCTTTGAGGACGTGAGGGGCGAAGGAGGGAGGGAGAGGGTGGTAGCAGTGTACCAGGGGGAGGCAGGAGAGATAGAGGGAGAAAGAGAGTGAGGGAGGGAGAGGGAGGAGAGATGCCATTGTTCTGCTCGCCCTCTCTTCAAGTGCTGCTCGCCCCCTTTTTGGCACAAGGGGCTACCTCCTCTTCCCTCGTTCTTACTCTGTCACTCTCTCTCTCTCTCTCTCTCTCTCTTGCTCTTGCACTCAGTCTCACTCTTTCTAACTCTCTCTTTCACATTCTCTCATTTGTTCTGATTCTCTCTCTATCTTTCGGACATACTCTCTCTCCCAAATTTATCTCTCTCAAGTTTAAGATTAAGTTTAAGCTACAGTATATCCTTCTGAGAGCTGGCAATTAATTTTATCCACTTGTAGTGGACATAAGCCTTGGACCTACAGGGGTTGGACAGTGAAACTGAAACACCTGTCATTTTAGCGTGGGAGGTTGCATGGCTAAATTGGACCAGCCTGGTGGCCAATTGTCATTAATTGCATATTGCACCAGTAAGAGCAGAGTGTGAAGGTTCAATTAGCAGGGTAAGAGCACAGTTTTGCTCAATATACTGCAATGCACACAACATTATGGGTGACACACCAGAGTTCAAAAGAGGACAAATTGTTGGTGCACGTCTTGCTGGTACATCTGTGATCAAGACAGAAATTCTTTGTGATGTATCAAGAGCCACAGTATCCAGTGTAATGTCAGCATACCACCAAGAAGAACAAACCACATCCAACAGGATTAACTGTGGATGTATGAGGAAGCTTTCTGAAAGGAATGTTCGGGTGCTAATCCGAATTGTATCCAAAAAACATAAAACCACGGCTGCACAAATCACGGCAGAATTCAGTGTGCACCTCAACTCTTCTGTTTCCACCAGAACTGTCCGTGGCTTTTCATTAATACTAAAGTTGTTCAAACTATGAAGAAAAAACATATGGAATTATTTATTTAAAAAGTGTTAAACAAACCAGAATTTGTTGTATATTCAAGATTCTTAAAACAGGAATATCCTGCTTAGTTGACAGCTTTGCAGACTCTTGGCTGGATTTTCTCAGTGAGCTTTATGAAGCAGAGTCACCTAGAATGATTAGCTTTCAGTTATCAGCTGTGCTGAACTTGTCAAACTTGATTATTTTAATTTCTTGCTCCTCTTAATGTGTTTGAGAGCATCAAAGTTGTAAATTTGTGATGAGGTAGAGTTGGTCATTGTCACTTACAACCCCAAATTTAAATGTATATAAAAGTGATAAACCAACACATAAAACCCAGTGCAATCAACTGCCTTCAGACGTCACTAAGTTACACTTTGTGTGTTGTCTATCACTTAAAATCACTTAAAAGTTTTTGTTGTAAGATGACTACATGTGGAAAAGTTCAAGAGGTATGAATACGTTCACAAGCCACTGTATTTGAGCAATCTTCTAATGGCAAGAATTACTTTACTAAATAAATTAAATAAAGAAAAAAGGCTTCAAGATATAAGATATATATGTCAGTCAATCTGAAAAAGTTCACGAACTTTAAAAGTATCCTTTTTGAAATCCTCTTAATCCTAACTGTGAAGTGCAGTTGCAAAAACCATCAAAAATGTTGTGATGAAATGGGCTCTCATCAGGACCCCCCCAGGAAAGAAAGACCATAAGTGTCCTCTGTTGTACAGGATAAGTTTATCAGAGTTACCAGCCTCAGAAACGGCTAGTATTCTGGGTTGTTTAACACTTTTAAGTTACTACATGATTTCTTATTTGTTCCATCATTTTCTGAATAACTTCAGTATGAATTTACAATGTAGAAAACTGTTTTTGACTGGTACTGTTTTTGACTGGTACTGTATTAGGTTTAATGCTTGGGATCAAACTTTTTTATTCAGCGTCCTATATAGGCAACAACAGGACCTATAACCATCAGTTTTTACCCAGTTTTACCCAGCCACATAGAATGAAATATTAGCTCCTAATAAGTTTGAATAAATTAGTATTTTTTTTTAATGCAGATTCACATTACTTTAATCTTTAGACTAGTAAAATAAAGGGCCATGTGATTGCCATTAGGTTTTTTGTGGCATTAGTCTACATCTCCTCTAAAAATAAGCCCTGTTTTTGAGATGAGAGTACAAGTGTGAGAGTGTGTATTTGTCTGTTGGTGTCTTGGTTGGGGGGCGGGGAGATTTCTATGATAACTGTAAGTGTAGGCCTCTACCTCCCACTAGATCACTCCAGCACATACACAGACACAGTGTGAGACTCATTAGCATTTTTA